>NC_063197.1:21003757-21146257 GCF_017589495.1 Alosa alosa | reverse complement strand
TTGCATTTTGCATTTTAATGCAAGTGACTATAGAACTTCAAAAAGTCATTTACCACTTGTTTTTCAATTTTCTATTTCAGTTCCAAAATAAAATGAAAGAAAAATTACACTGACTGTATAGTCAGAGTTTGTTCAATGTTCATGGATGCTCTTCTCACTGTATATTGTTTGTGACAGGTTCAAAATGAGCTTTCCAAATCATTTGTTTGTTTTGAGAATTATATTTTATAACTTCCATACTGTCTGTAACATTGAAGAAAAGATGTTACTTGTCCATATTTTTATTTGTTCATTTTATTCATGAATCAGTAGGTTGGTCAGGTTGGGAAGATTCACAATGAGCATGAGGCACTTTTTGATCAAGACTCAAGAGATGGTCACTACATGAAAGGATGCTGCAGGATGAGAGGGCGGATGAGAGGCAGGGAAAGAGACATGCCCTGGATCCAGAGGTAGACTCCACTTGCAGGCCTCAGGGCATCTGCAGGGGCCCTGTCAGTGTCCTACCACTGGCCTGGTACATCTTACCTACAGTATCTCCTCACAGCACACGCACACACACACACACACACACACACACACACACACACACACACACACACACACACACACACACACAGAGAGACAGAGAGAGAGAGAGAGAGATACATACACACATGCACACATTACAGGGGCAGCTGTGGCCTACTGGTTAGCACTGGTCCGGACCTGTAACCGGAGGGTTGCCGGTTCGAACCCCGACTAGTAGGCACTGCTGAAGTGCCCTTGAGCAAGGCACCTAACCCCTCACTGCTCCCCGAGCGCCGCTGTTGATGCAGGCAACTCACTGCACTGGGATTAGTGTGTGCTTCACCTCACTGTGTGTACACTGTGTGCTGTGTGTGTTTCACTAATTCACGGATTGGGATAAATGCAGAGACCATATTTCCATCACGGGATCAAAAGAGTATATATACATATACCTACCTACCTATATACCATGCACACACACACACACACACACAGACACACAGACACACAGCACAACCATCTACCTACCCACACACACAAAGGTCCAGACTACCAGGCTCTGCAATGCCTTTTTCATATTTCAGTACCCTTGGCATTTAATCCAGTAATGAGACAGGGAGAACTGAGATGACACTGAGGTGGTGACCTCATTAGCTCTTTCTCTCTGGCCACCCAAACAGGGCTTTATTCACTTGACTGACCCGTAATGCAAAAGGAGTGTCTGTAGGCAAGCTGCGATGACTGATGTGCTAGAACCTATAGCGCACAGAGAATGAGACACCAGCACCTACCCGCAAGGCATTGTGGGCAAAAAACTGTACCACAGGGGCTGATTGGCTACTTATGGGGAAAGGCTTGGTGGAAATATATTTGGATTGTAAAGGGACAGTGGGAGTTGCTGCCTCGTATATTCTGACCAGTACTACATTCCCTGCATATTTCCCTCTTAAGGGTGAAATATTATGAGCCTCCTCTGGCACTCGTCTGAATACACCTCATTTCACATCTATCAGGTGGTTAGTATTCCCCTCTCACATCTCATGGGAAATTGCTGTATATTAGGGTGCAAACAGCTGGCCAACGCCAAATATAAATCAATATTAAATACGCGTTCCCGGCCAGTTGTGAAGCCAAACCCCTTGGTCGAGCGATATGTCTTATTAGTGTAGCATCTCCATTTAGGATTTTTATAATCCTTGGCCGTGGCAGTGACAAAGTAATGTGTGCTGACAAGGACACTGTTAATTTTGCGGGAGAGCAAATATGGGAGATAAATATGGGCCTGGGGCCAGTGTCTTTGTTTTTTTTTTTTTCCAGTCCCATCACTGTCAGCGAATGTCAGGCAAATTGACTGAAGTGTGATTCTGTGCACTACTACCTCATACATCAAACGAGTCGGGACACATCTATGCAATGCTCAAGAGTGGCCAGACTTAGACCATTTCTTAAAGGGACACACTACCTTTTGGGGAATTAAGTTATTTGCAGTCTACTCCAGAGTTAGATAAGAGGATACATACTATTCACTATTCTCTCCTCTGGCAATAACCAAATATTACACCGTTAGCCTAGCTTTGGATAATTCACTGCAAGTGAGTTACACCAGCTAGCCTGTAGCTAGCCTATAGCTAAAAGGGAGCTATTGGTTAAAGGAGAATTTCGGTGTGATATTGACCTAAAGTGTGTTGAAACATGACACCGAGTGTGAACGTATGTCTCATAGCCCATCTCGACTTGTCCCCTGCACTCCAAAATCTGGCGCTAGTTAGCCGATGCTACCAACAGCTTTTTCAATGGTGGTGCTTCGGCATCGGGCTAGCCATACAAATAAATCACTGTTTTACACCATTTACGAAGCTCAATGTATCTCCACACTTAATTGGTAGACTTCCGAGGGCCCTGACATTTAAAACGAGACATTGAGAACTTTGAAAAGCACTGGTAGTTTACTTACAAGACGATTTATACAGACAGTATCTTCAATGGTTTAGCGTTTGCAGCCATCTTGAATTTAGTCACGATAAGTCTAGCGACGAGTAAGAATGAACAGGTATGATAAGGGATCAGATTCCAAAAATAATTACGTGGAAATGCATGGATTCCAGTTGCTAAATGGTGTAAAACAGTGATTTATTTGCATGGCTAGCCCGATGCCGAAGCACCACCATTGAAAAAGCTGTTGGTAGCATCGGCTAACTAGTGCCAGATTTTGGAGTGCAGGGGACAAGCCGAGATGGGCTATGAGACATACGTTCACACTCGGCATCATGTTTCAACACACTTTAGGTCAATATCACACCTCTCCTTTCTGTGTTCTCCTTTAACTGGTGTAGCCCATTTCCAATGAATGAAGAGATGTAGAGGGAGATGGAGAGAGTGAAATGGAGTGAGAGAGGGAGAGAGGGAGAAAAAAGAGACAGGGAGGTTGACAGGGAGTGCGGGAAAGAGATAGAGTAAGAGTGAGAGAGCCATGTAGTGAGAGGGAGAGGGAATAGAGAGAGGGGGACACAAACAGAGGGGAGAGGGAAGGAATTAAAAAAGACAGAGGACTGAGAGACAGGAGAGACAGTGTGAGAATGAAAGAGAGAAAGATAGAATCTGTGTGTGTGTGTGTGTAAGAGAGAGAGAGAGGGAAAACGAGTATGAGTGAAAGAAAAGGGAGAGAGTGTGTTTGAGTGAGAGAGAGAGAGAGAGAGAGAGGGAGAGAGAGAGAAACCTCCATTGGCCCCATCAGTGCAGTTTATCATGTGGCTGCCACCCTCCCTAACAGCTCGTATACATCTCGGCGGGGAACATCGATATGAGCCAACTCGATTATGATATAAATGTCTCCTCCGACAGGTCGTTACCTCGCGACGGATCGGCGGCAGTTCCCTCCCCTGGGGGCAGTTTACAAACCCCCGCCACATCTCCCCCGGGGACCCCCACATCACCCTCCAACGCCCCTCTGCCGACAGCCTTGGCTAAGGGAGGGGGCCGGGCACATCAAATGAGCATGTCATGATTAAGATCTGTGGCTTACACCATCCTCCTGGTCTCCTGCCCCCTCCTCTCCACACACACATACACACACACACACACACACACACACACACCGCACCACCCTTGCCGAGACACCCATCATTCTGTAGCTCACAGAGGAGAGGGCGGACAGATGGTTGGCAATATGTTTTCGACAGAGACGTTTTATTTTGGTGTCACACTTCTGCTCTGCATCCTCTCAGCACGCCACCACCTCCTCCTCTTCCTCCTCTTTCTCCTCCTCTTCCTTCTCCCCTTCTACTTCAGCGTAATCAAGCCCTCCATGCTCTGAGCCCAGCCAATCCTGCCGAGCAGCCGCCTGTGTTGTCATATCAGCTGATGAAAGCGCCGTGTTGCAATTGAAACGATCTGTGATCATGTGAAAAGCTGCAAGTGCCACGAGCATCACAGATTAACTCTGGGAGGTGTTCCATTCTGGAAAGGGCGGGAGAGCGAGATGTCAGCTCTCTGTGATGAGTTACCAGCACTGTGTGGAGATATCGTCCTGTAACACAACCGATGAATTGCAAATGACAGTGGTCATGTTACTGGTCTGAATTTATGCTTCTCATAGTCAAGTGAATCTTCTCTTGTATATCGGTCTTGTATGCCACTTTAAATATCTGGATTATTGGAAGTGAGTTACCATGAATAAATCACTAGCAGATGAATGGAAAATGAGAGTCATAATCTTCATGCATTTTGTATGAGACAGTTGTACAGCTGGTTAAGATTTAGATATACACTGAAGGATCAAAACGAGACAAGCATTTGCTCAGCATCAGGAGCTGACCCGATAGGATGCGCCATCGATGTTCGATTATGAATGGAAAGCCTATTATTCATGAGCACTTGTATTCGTAACAAATGCATTGGCTGGAGAGAGAGAGACACCATATCTGATCGCACTCGCTCTGGGTGCCACCAAAAGTGCTGACAGAATCTGGAGAGAGCATAGCAGCAGAAGCAGTGGTGCAGAGATTGGATTGAAAAGCCTCTTTTTGTCGAAAAATCTCACACTGACAAAAAGATGGATTTTTTTCAGGGGGAGAGAATTTTATCATTCTGTACAAACCAATACATCATCCACAGCATGGCCAATTTGGCAACAGTTAAATTCTAAGTTCGAGTCCTGTTTTAGTCTTTTTTTTATTTCTTCCAGGAAGGAGTCCTTGGTGCTAAAATGAATAGACAGTCTCTCATTTGGGGATATTTTACTGCTGTTGTGGTTATTGTTCAGAACTGTGGCCTGCAGTTTGAGGTGAATGTGCTTTGTTTTCATCTGTGTGCTTGGTGGTGACATTGCCTTGCTTCCATTTGTTTGCTTGCGATAATATGCAGGAATGAGTCGTGAAAGCTTTGAAAAAGCCTCAGCTCCTGCCTATTGTCGAGTGTTCGCACTGCACAGCACTTATGAGGACTCTTTAAAAAGATTTTTCACTTTTGCTGGTGTGAGGTTTTGCATAGACAGTAAGAAAAATGTTAGAAAAGCTGCAGTTATCTACAGTGAGCTTAGAGGTTAAATATGGCAAACAACATTATGGTTGAAGAGTATAAGTCAGTGTTTCTCTAAAACATACTGTATGTAACACTGCACATTACTGTATAGCGAGCACTGTAAAAGTGGCCATGTAAAAACGTTTTTCATGATTACCTACAATAAGGCTTGTATTTGTATAACACTTAGTAAAGCTTTAAAATACAAACAAAACATTTAAATCTTGTCCCAGAGCATATTAGTCGCCATGCCCCAATACCTCCCTCCACAGCACACAGTAAGTGCGACGGGAACACTGTTGCCACTGTGAAAAAAAGGCCTAAATAATTCAGTGAGAAAGGAAAGGGGATGAAATGGCTGAGATGTTGGGAGGTGCCCATGGGCTCCCTGCCTCTGGGATAGACCCTGGTGCTCTTCCTCCTTCTCCTCCTCCTCCATCTTCTCCTCTTCCTCCTCCTCCTCCTCCACCACCTTCTTCTCCTCTTCCTCCTGAATATGTTCGTACACGCACTTTAGAGGAGAAATGGGCAGGTGCATGGACATAGTCTGAGTGGGAGCGCTGCTTTCTAATGAAAGCCTAATCGCCCAGAGTGCAAATCTTCAAAGGACTGTAATTAACATGCAGTGCCACCAACACCCCCACACACACACACACACACACACACTCTGACTCCACCCCAACTTAGCCCCTCTGTATCTCTCCCACCCAGAACTTTATCGGCGAGCCTCAGCTAAGATATTAAACATGCATGGCTATTTAATTCTGGGCCATCCCCGAAGCTTCACTACAGAGTTTCAGCTTGGGATCGGTTTGTCCTCAAGAAATCGGTATTAAGAGGTGTACCTGGTTAAGAGTTTTATCTGTGGCATATAGCTGGAGTTATCTGATATAAAGTCCAGAACAGCGGACCCCCTTACCATCTGGCCCAGAGCCGGCCCGTAGTTATCTGTTATCAAAGGCAAAGTGGAAGCAGTCTGTCTTCAGGGCTTCTTTGATATTTAAGTTCTTTATCTGTGATAAAGGGAGCTAAGTCAGATGACTGTGCTGCATAGAGTCGCTCGACGGGTATTCATTTCCGCCACTGATCGGCTGCAAATCGCCCCAGCTGCAGCATCAGCAGTGGCATCGGCAATGCTGGTAGCAGTGGCAGTGGCAACAGCATCACAGGCGCATGACGAAAGCAGTGTGGCCTGGGCCCTGGCTGAGAATCTATTAAAGCGTAATCTTCGAGCGGAGATGGAAAAAGGGGCTGCCCGTCGTGTCTTTGGTTAAACCCTGCTAAGTGAGGCTTTGATAAGGGCTGGGGAGATGAGAGCGCCTGGTCCCAGCATCAGAGACCCCCTTACAATACACCCCCCCACCCCGCCCTGCCCCCACCCCCCTACAAAGCCTCCTACCCCCACCCCGGGGGCCCTCACTGCTTCTTCCTGCCTGCCTGCCTGCCTGCCTGCTTGGCTGCCTTAACTGAGTTATAGTTCCCCATCATCCTTCTCTGCCAAACTCCGACACCGCTCCTTAATAGACTCTTTATCATCGTCCTCACGTGATCATGGGGGAAAAACCAATATGCTACTTGAGGAGTTGCACGAGGGTGTAGAAGGAGCTGCTTGTGTTATTTATACTGAAGAGCCTGATGAAAGGCTCTTCTTCTGTCCTTCATGTTTGTTAGCACTTGGAATAAATCTCAAAAGAAAGCCGTGTTGTGAGTCCTTTCAAACACTCTGCCAGCAAAGAATGGTTTTGATACACTCTTAAAACGAATGTGTTGAAAACAACACAACTTGCGTAATCTCTGTGTCCAGATAGGGACAACATAGTTTGTGTCGTTTCCTTTTTTATTTGTTACACAATATGTGTTGAAAATAATAAATCTTGTGTTGAAAATAACACAACTTGCGTCAATCTCTGTGTCCAGATACAGACAATAAATACGGACATTTGTTTTAAGAGTGTAGTAAATACACAATCCATGTCCAGCAGACGCTTTAAACTTTCACTGGTTCAGCAGTGGAGAAAATGTGAGCTCTTCCTAGTAGTGGTGTCAACAATAATCGATTCGGCGATGCATTGCAATGCGGGGCATGCACGATTCAGCATCGATGCGGCAACGTGCCATAATCGATTATGTCACTGTTTATTTTCTGGCCTTGAGTGGACAATAAAGTTGTGAAGTTTCAGTTACTTCTGGGGGCATTTCCGGAGCAACGTTGTAATGACATGCGCAGCCTGTAGCTACATGCTAAGCGGCAGCACTAGCTAGCATAACAACAATACTAAAGAATCAAGATGATGGAGAGAGATGACCGCGATAGACGGGTAATTAAAAACGCACCAAAGCTTGGAAAGCGGACATCTGGAAATCTACTAATTTAATGGGAAATTAGACAAGACGTACGCAGTGTGTAAAACCTGACACACTAACATCAAGCACGTTGACAATACAACTTCACAAACCATGTTGATCGTTGCCATCCTGAGTTGGCTTCGTTACTGTGTGTGCACTGTGCAGTATGTGCAGGGTAGGAATTTCACGACGGTCATGGCCATTGTTGCCCCTTGCCCCTTTGAAAATCAGAGGTTTACAGGCCACGGTGGTCTTGGTGCTCCCTTCTTTCAATATTCTGTTTTGCGTCCGACTAATAACGATTTTTATTTAGCCTATGCCTGTCAAAATAATCGAAGCATTCACAGCACAAATTAATTTAGTCTTTTACGCAATGGAGAAAGTGACAATGCAGGGAAAGAAAGAAAGTGCATCCAAATTCACCCATTCTTCTCAGTTGAACTACTCGCGAACGAGCCTACTCATCACACAGACATCACAAGTAGTCTATCACATCACATGCTGTGGTGAATGGTTCGCGAGAAAATTACATTTAAGTGAATAATATAATCCAATTTAATCATAATTCTACTGAAGGTTCTGCGCCCATCTCCCTACCCATTCATCTCGGTGGAATACTTCATGAACCCTTCGTTCAAAACATAACAAACCATATATCAGAATAAACAGCTGACCTTACCGAACAGAAAGGTGTAAAGCAGTAGTTAGCCGTTCCAGAGTAATCCAGTTCTGAATTTGCAGCAAATTTCGACATGCATGTCTCCAAATTTGGGCTTTAAGTTTTACAATGTGTTTAAATTATTCTACATGATTTCATAATGGGCCAAATACAAAATAAATGTTACAAATATCGCCTAGATATCGGTAAATCAGAGGACAGCTGACTAAGAGTTTGTGAAAGTGGCCTTAATGATCACAAAATGCTAAGCATGCATCTATGCTATTTGAGTTTCTTAAAACTGAGCTGTGCTTAAATTGTTCAATACATGATTTCATAACAGGCTAAATATAAAATAAATGTTAAATAGATCCTAGATATATAAATATTAGATGTTTAGATGATTTACAGTTCTATGTAATATGCCATGTTTCATGTTTTTGTAATGTTTCATAGGCTACAGTGATGCAAGTCTACTGCTGTGAATAGGCTAAATACAACTTTGATCATTTTTATAGCTTACTACTGTATAGTTAACTTTGGCCTTGGTGCCCTGACATGTGGCCTTTGTGCCCCCCGCCAAATATGCCCAACTGAAGGCCAAGTAGCCTTGCCCCTAAAATGGTGAAATTCCATTATTTAATGGCATTTATGTCAAAGATACAGGAGAGTGATAATACACACATAGCAGCCAATAAAATCTGTTCAATATCTGACTGCTTGTATTGCCTCATGACCTCAAAATTTGCCTTGTGTGCAGTAGAATTTTGATGCATCGCAATGCATTGCAATGCATCGTAGAATCGAATTGAATTGAATCGTTACCTGGTGAATCGTAATCGAATCGAATTGTGAGGGCAGTGGCAATGCACACCCCTACTTCCTAGGGAGTTTGTTGACCCTCCCAGCAGTGACACACTTTCCAGTTGTTTCTTCAACATTTCATTTTCTGCTTTTTCCTCAAATAGCTTCATCATTAGCATCATTGATTAGAATCCTTCAGAGTTTAATGGATCTTCACAGGCTGTTATTAGAGTTTGTTCAGGGCTCTTTGAGCTGATGTGATTTATGTGCATTGTCTTCAGCCTCATCTTCAGCTGATTAAACACAAAGTTTAAAAGAGAAAGTTGGAAGTTGTTGAAGTCACTTAATATTCAATGTCTGTATGACAATACCCACAAAATAAACACTTGAGGTTTTGGTCCCATGTTCCATGAACTTACTATACAGTAAGACCCATGCTCAAATTCTTAACACAAATTCATGTTTATCTAGCCTGGGCGCCAGCCAAACTTAGCCCCGCCCACAACATCACATCAGGCTAATGTTTATCCATAGATGTGAAAAATCTATATAGTTTAGTTTACAACCGTCTTATTTCTATACAGTATATGACACAGTAATGTATTTGTGATAGCTTCATGTTGCATATAATGTATATTTATCGTAATAGATGATAGAATATGTTCAAGTACACATTAGTACATGTCACTAACCCTACATCAAATGCTAACCATAAACACATTGATAGAGGCACAGTATTCAGATCATTTTGTACATTGAACAGTAGACTGTACATAAGAAGGATGCTTAGATGATTTGGGAGCTGTAGGGGATCCAGGCCGGTCTCTCCTATATTGTCCAGCCTTTCCAACTTGCTCTCCTTGCTAGCCAAATGTTACATAGTTCATGAGACATCTTACAGAGCCATTCTCTAATGAACAATCAACGGAACGAACAGAAGACGCACTGTTCTCACTGCCACAGTGGTGTAATGCCCATCATACAGATTGGCCCATTCTTGCTCATGCAAAGTGCCTTGGCACACGACACCAGCAGTTTGCAGAAACCACTGCCTGCCAACTTAATGGGCTGCAACGCAAGGCCTCTAAAGACCAGTAATGCACAATGATGGGACTCACTTTGCCATGTGAGCATGAGAATGGGTTATTACAGCGGCAGCAGAGGTAGCAGCGGTGTCAGCAGTGTGTCAAAGCACGGGCCTAATAGATCTAAAAGATGGCTCTTTAGACGGAGCATGAAATCCCGCCCATGAATTGTTCATGGCGAGCAGCGTGGCGATGCGAGAGTGGTGGCGCCGGAGCGAGACCCGTCGGGGCCGGCGGCCCAGAGGGAGTACAGATGACTGGGCACTGGATCCTGGCGACCCCAGATAAGGCTGCCGCAGCAGGAGCAGGAGGGGAAGTGGGAGGATAGGAGAGCTCCCGGGGGCCAACCCTCTGCTCAGCTCTATCTCAGCTCTTGCTCCCACTCGTCTGTTCTCCTCATCTCCCTTCCCTTACCTGACCTGTTCTTTTGTCTTTTCGTTTCACTCATAGACTGTATATATAGTAGTCTATGGTTTCACTTCACTTCTCTCCTTTACTCTCTCTTGTTTTATACTGTATGTTCTTTTCCCCCTCCTCCTCCTCAGTCTAATTTAAACTCCTGTCATCTTCTCTATTCTTTTCTCTTTCACCTCTCTTACCTTATCCTTCCTTTCTTTTTTCCTCATCTCTTCTCTCCTCCATTCACCACTCTTCCTCCATTCACCATTCTTTTACCCCCCCCTCTCTCATCTCCTCCATTCACCATTCTTTTACCCCCCTCTCTCATCTCCTCCATTCACCACTCTTTTACTCCACCCTCTCCTGTCCTCCATTCACCTCTCAATTACACCACCCTCTCTTCTCTCCTCCATTCACCATTCTTTTACCCCTCCTCCTTTCCTCCATACACCACTCTTTTAATCCACCCTCTCTTCTCTCCTCCATACACCACTCTTTTACTCCACCCTCTCTCTTCTCCTCCATTCACCACTCTTTTACTCCACCCTCTCTTCTCTCCTCCATTCACTACTCTTTTACTCCACCCTCTCTTCTCTCCTCCATTCACCACTCTTTTACTCCACCCTCTCTCTTCTCCTCCATTCACTACTCTTTTACCCCCCTCCTCTCCTCCATTCACCACTCTTTTACCCCCCATCTCTCACAGTGTACCCAGTGGCTGTGATGAATGTGTCTCTGTCAGAAGTGAGAGGTGTTTGACTACTGCCCAGCCCCACTGGCGAGCCAACCAAGCGACCAGACACAACAGACCGTCATCCAGGCCTGAGCAGCTGTCAGGGGAGCAGGCCAAGCAGCCCAGATTATCAAATGGGATTAGCAGGATGGGAGAAATGACATTACACTGGATCACTCTCTCTCTCTCTCTCTCTCTCTCTCTCTCTCTCTGTTCTACTTTTGCCCCTCATTCTCTCTCTCTCTCTCTTTCGCTCTCTCTCTCTCCCTCCCTCACTCTGTCCAGATGCTGAGAGAGAGAGAGAGAGACAGAGAAGGAAGAGAGAGAGAGAGAGAGAGAGAGAGAAAGGAGAGGAAGAGAAAAGGAGGTGTGAAAATGGTGAACGTGGTTTCAGAGGCAGAAGTGTTATGGCAGCTCTGCTTGAAACCAGGGGAAGATACAAACAACTTAGGTGGGGTCATAAAGGAAGACAGATGTACGCCTCCAGAAAAATAGCTGCTCTCTTTTTTGTTGAGCCTACTTACAGACATTTTGTAAATGTAAAAATGTACTTTAAAGATATCCTTCATGGTTTAGTTAAAGAATTTGATTCAGTTCCTACTTATCCTCCATGTAGTACAAGCGCATTTTTTTTCCTGTAGTTCGAAATGAGTTGCACTGCTGACTCAGCTCTGCAGTTTCTTTTTTTTACAGCACAGCTCTTTTTTACGAGGGTAACCAGTTCCTTCTGGTCACTGACATTTTGCCGAATTACTTTGTGTGCATGGACAAGCAACCTTTTAGGCAATGAGGTTGTGTAGATAATGACATTTTTTTGGGTGAACTATTGCTTCACGGGTGATAATAAGGGTTTTGGAAGAATTTAGAGTGAAGGATATAAGACTTATGATGTGGAAGGTTTAGCCACAGGTATAAAGACAGTATTATTATTCTCATGTCTGTTTCTCCCTTTCAGTATTTCTTTATTTATTGCAAGTGTTTCTGTTTCTACCCTGAATCCAAATCATTCGCTTCTCATAGGAGCTCAATTTGCTATGTAATGTGTTTCTGTATTTTTGGCATTTCGAAACAAACACAGGCAAAAAATAAACATAACGGATAATAAACATATTGGCCTAATGAAAATTTAAATATATGTTTTCTGCACACATAAGTTTGCACTGATAGATATTAGATAGATATTAGCATAAACTCATAAACAAAGTTTATTTCTGTTTACCATGTCTGAATGTGTTTATCACTGTTATTCACTCTCTGTTGCCAAGCAAGATGAAAGTATAATTGCAATAAAAAGCCAGACATAACAAACAAACAGTGCAATCTACACAGATTTTTTGTGCTGTTCATTAAAATATTAAGTAATTTGGCTTAGAAAATGAAAAAATGAAAAAAGTGAATTTATTAGAGCAGATAACGGGTTGTTAATGTTTTCCTATTTATATTAAAAAAAACTCCCTCCCATCATTTCAGATCTCTCAGACCATCTTATCTGACAGATGCGGTCTACTAACTTATTATTGCTATTCTCCTTATTATAGTTTGATCAACATTCTAATCTGTTCCCTGTTAAATTTTTAAATATTATATTGTTTTTGTATTTTTATGTTGCTTTGGACAAAGGCGTCTGCCAAATCCCATCCATAACCATAACTAACAGTGTCTGACACTGATTCACAGAAAATACCCTGGGGTGACACAGTAAGCCCTCTGAGGGAGGGGCAGACATTGGACTTTAGGAACAGGCAACAGGTTGGTCTGAGGTCACGGAGGATGAGGAGAAATCAGAAAATGGAGAGAGAAAATTTTCATTACCTAAATATGAACATACTGTACATACACACAGACACACACAGACACACACACACACACACACACACAGACACAGCCGCATGGACACATGCCAACACAAACATGCAAACACACACACACTGCTCTCCATTGCCATATGCTCTCCATTGCCATCTCCATTGCCATACAGTTCATTACTGTACAATTATCATTATTCTGTTTTATTTGTGTGTTTCCCCCTCTTCCTCTCCCCTTTTGATATATTTGACCCAAATGCTTTGGCAATACTGTACAACGTATGGTCATGCTAATTGAATTATGCTAATTGAATTATGCTATAAATCATGCTTTTGAATTTGAATTTGAGAAAGAGAGAGAGAGAGAGAGAGAGAGAGAGAGAGAGAGAGAGAGAGAGAGAGAGAAAGAGGGAGAGAAACAAAGGCAACAAACTGGAGTGGAGCAAATGTGACTGCTCTGACAGTACACACAAGTTCTATGGTAAAGCCAATGTGTGGGGGACAGAGTCAGAGTCCATCAATAGTCTGAGCAAAAGGAGTTTTCCACAGGGAGAGCAATTAAGCCATAATGACCAACCCAGTGTCAGACATAAAGGCCATAAGTCCATTCTGCAGTGCCCAGCTGTTACAGTATCTCTCCACACAAGGCTGCTCTTTCCAGACCAGACAGAGCTTTCTTTAGTAACACTCTCTGTTATCACAGTGCAGCACATCTCTTGTTATGACGTTAATACAATGTGTTTAAATGTGTAACACACTTTCTATTAGTATGTAATAGCATACTAACATAACTGTATGACCTGACCTTAGCTATGCAATTATGATACAATATGATTTTACTCTTTATATTATGCAGTGAAATATGAAGTTGTGCTGAAGTTCTTACTTTTTGGAGATACTTTTAAAGGTACTCTCTGCCAAATGCTTCACTTTATATCTCCTATATACTGCGCTGACTGTGTGAGGTATTCTATTGATGTTCATCCAGTGCTCCTCATCAGTGGTGGGTCTTTTTAAGAAGCAGGAATAGTTTGGGTCCTTTCAAAGATTGTCAGCGTGGCATTGGCTCTCTCTGGCAGAGAGTGGTTCTTGGAAAGGCTCTATAGAAAAAAAGGCACTTTCATCCCTTAAAAGTCTTCACCAAGAAACCGAGGATGCACTCATCACGGCCTTCCACTGTTGCACGCAGAGGCCATTGTGTGCAGGAATTTGGGTGATTTAGATGGTCACTCACTCACACACAAACACACACACACACACACACACACACACACACAGAGAAAAAGTAGAGAGAGAGAGAGAGTCACACACACATTATCATTATCCCACACACTGCGCTGTCTCCTAAATCATCAGCACCTCTGCCTATCTGTGGAGCAAGCCTAAACTCCAGCAGTGATGCCCCTCCACCCCCAACCTCACCCCAACCCCATGCACCTCCTCCCATTCCACTTGCACAGCTCCAGTGCTCTATGTGTGAAAAGCCTAATAAAAGGTTGTCAATGCAGTCTTTCCACTGAGCCTGATGTCCATCACACAGTAGCTGTGGCATGTAGATGTGAAAGGGAGAGAACTTCATGGGATTGTACATCAGGACCAAGAGTGACGAAAATGAATGTATTCACAACCCTTTCTTTATATATATATATGTAAAAAATCAGTTGATTGGTTAGATTGATAGTTGCTGAAGCCTTTTGAATGATTTCATCAACAGGTGACTAAGAAATCTTGCAGATGCCTTCAAGTTCTTGTTATTGACTTGTAACATTTCAAACTACAGATGATTTCATTATATTGTCATTTTGTATTTCTATTGTTATTGCACAGACATAGAGACTTCAGATAGATTTCACATAAATTCCAGAAATTGTATCATCCAGAATAGTGATTGGACAAGATTCTTGCATATCCAATGCCCCTTGAACACATTTGAGGAGGTACAGCAATGTTTTTTATTGACAGTGATGGGCTGGTTAAGCAGAGGATTGACACCGCCCTCTGTGTTAACTGGTGATGTCCCCCATCACTTCCCTAATATTAAGTTCACCTCTCTAATCTGAGTCAACCTCTATTAATTAGCCGAGAGTCACTGATGTCAGTGTTAATTGGCGTCTCCAGATGGTGGAGGACAGCTGTCTGACCATCGCCTGTCTAAATGAGCTCTGACAATATGACCAGATGTGAGCAAGAACGCATAGGCCACAGCAGTACTTAGCATGCTCTGGGGATGTTGTCCATCACCAATGGATGCTGCAAAAGACAACCAAAGGCATGAGTGAGGTTTTTGAGTTCTGGAGAAATGCTAGCTTCATAGACAGTGAAGGCTTAGACCGGCGTCAATGTTAGTAACCTGATATTTACTAGTCAAAACACAAAGATAACCCTGGTTAGGGATGCTAGTGTTGTCTAGTCACCAATATGCAGATTAGAAATTAGATTGTTGCTTGTCAAATTTTAAGGATTGTCCTGTACAAAACTGTTAGTCTGAAAATCTACATTTTATGTAGATGTTTAACAGTGTTAATCTTAGCCTGCAAAGTCTCAAAATGTTCAAATGCAAAATATGCTGATCTGTGGTGGTGTGTGTGTGTGGGAGGGGAGCAGGCTTGTGCAAACTTCCAGAATTGAATTGAAACTGAAATTCCAATTCAATTCTTGAATTTCACTTGCATTTCAATTGAGGTAGCAAACAGGAAGCAGAATTGCAATTCGAATTGTGCACAACCCTGGAGGGGAAGGGGGATTCCAGCCTAGATATGCCCCTCTCTGCAGTTTTTCCTGCTTAGACCAGCATGACCAATGGTCTCCCTGTATGTTTAAGCAGTATTTAAGTCAAGACGTGCAGATCTTCCTGAGTAATCTAGTTCTGTCCAGCAAAACCCAACACACTTAATATGTGTTCAGCATACAGTATGTGTTTTATACTCATGATTAAGATGCAGTAAACAACTCACTGGTGCTTATGATGGTGTTTATGCACTCCACCTGAACTATTTACCTCAATTTAAGCTTGTGAATGCGGGGGGAACTCCTGGTGCAAACCCAAGTCTGAGGTGTACCCAGATAGCAATTAGAACAATTCAATTTTTAATTGTCTGTCCCCTCCTGGAAAACATGCTTGGTCTTTCGCAAAGCCAATTACTGGCTTGGCTCATTTGCATTTTAAGTCATACCTGAAACAACAGGCTTTATCAGCCTCCTCACTGTCCCTGTGTGAACATGTGGAGCCTAGGGAGTTGGAGGGATAATGCTAAGGGAAGCCACACAAGCCGTGTGTGTGTGTGTGTGTGTGTGTGTGTGTGTGTGTGTGTGTGTGTGTGTGTGTGTGTGTGTGTGTGTGTGTGCGTGTGCCTATATATGTGGCCTCTCGGTTAGCGATGCTTAACAGTACTACGACTCTCCAGAGATGTTCCCTCGGTTTGGAATCGAACGCGCTTGAAATGGATGATAAATAAGCCTCTGCACTGATCCAGGCTATCTTTGACCTTCGATCCTGAAAAAGTAGGGGTCCTGGCTGGCTCGCCTCACTGGAGATGTTGGGAGATGCCCGAGGGAGATTAACATGGAATCTCTTTTGTTTCTCTCTGTTTGCAGTTAAACCTACGGTGATTGATGTTGACATCTATGTGAACAGCATCGGGCCGGTGTCCTCGATAAACATGGTAAGGGAAACTTCATTGATGTGTACAGTTGACTCATTCTATAACAACATGGCCAGGTGGTCTTATCTTTCTATGGCAGGCTTCAACCTCATCTTCTAAGAGACATTCTGAGAAAACTGTAGAAAGCGATTGCATCTTTCATATTCTTGTTCATTGGCCTCAATTATAGTTAATCCAAAGAATGTCATGGCTGGTGACTCAATTGCAAACCTTCTCGTTTTATGGTTAATACAAAAAGTGTCATGGCTGGTTACTCCATAGGAAAATACAGTATGTCAATATTGTGGCGTAGTCGGAGTTTAGAAAAGTGATTGAAGAAAAAAAGAAAACATCAGGTTTCTGGTCTTCCTTCTCTGCAGGATTCTCTCTGCTTTCCCAAACTGTCCCAACTGTCCCTACTGCATCTGTCTGATCCAATCAGAATTAAACAATGGAATTAATGACATATGTAGCATCATAACTGACACGTCCTTGAGTGATCAGCATTACTGGGTGGGTTTTATGATGGGGTGCGAATCCTTACTTTTCTTTCTACTGAATCCTTCTGATTCCCTAAACAGCCTCCTGTTCCACCTACACTTAACCCGGGTGACTGCACATGTATACGTAGTTGTCATATGGATATTCTACATTATATTACCTTCTTGACCTTTATCCCACCCACACACATCACCTTTACATTAGCAGTTTCACCTCGCTTTTGACACAATCGGAATCCCACCCTTTGCCTCTTCTCTGTCTGGCTGAGGGGGATGCTGGAGGCTTGCTCTCTAGGGAGGGATAGGGGTGGGGTGGGGTGGGGAGGGGAAAGGCCTATGGGGGCGGTGGTCAGCTTTACACACATGTGCGGAGGAGATGGGGGATGAGGTTATTGCCAAGCTAGTCTCTCTGTCAAGGCCCGTGGGCAGAAAGTCTAGTCTCTAACTCTAGCCACCCTGGTGAGAGGTTTTTGTTGTGGTTAACCGAGGCATGGTTGGATGTCAGTGATGATAACTGGTGGAGCGTGTGAGGGGGCTACGCTGAAGGTCCCATGGGGCTGGAAAGAAGCAAAGTGTTAAAAGCAGCATGGCAGGCGAATCATTAGAATCAAAGGATTTGACCACCTATATTGAATTTCAATAGCAGATCATCAAATATGACACAATTACCACCTACAATGGAGATCCCGTGGGTCAAATTGCATTATTAAAGTATGACTGCATTTTCATCACAATAGCATGAAATCATTATGCCAAAACGATGGATATGACGCTCACTGTAGGTAAGAAGGTCTCATCCTCAGGTTCAAGTATGAAATCACTATAGCACTCTGGGGTTAAATCATTATAGTTCTGTCAACTTTAGAGCACAGTAATTAAATGCATTATAAGTGCAATTAACATCAACTGTATTTGGTGAAGGTTTAAAGACAAATCTGTCAGAAAAGTTTGAATGATGAAAAGTTTGAAAGGGTAAGCTATGGGAAAATGTGAAGGGAGATGTTTAGTTATCCATGCGTAGCCCAAACAAGTCTTATATGAACCTCAGGAAGACGAGTTCAGAAAAAGAACTTCCTGATGATGAAAACACTTAAAACACTGTCGAGCAAATCAGACGCTGGTGACTGATTTGCCACTTGATGGTGCTTGAAAGAAATGTTCATGCCTCAAGTGAGAGTGTGTGTGTGTGTGTGTGTGTGCGTGCATGCGAGCATGTGTGTGTGTTTGTGTGTGCGTGTATATGTGTGTGTCCTGGTATGTATGTGCATATTTGCATTTTCAGGAAGCTTACCAAAATAAAGTGGAGAGGCTGTCACACAGCTGACAGACATTGCACACTACCCTACCGTAATGGCAGACATTTCTCACAACGGTTATCAACCTAATGAATGTGCCAGAATGTCATAGCACAGATGAACGGAACATTCCTATGTGACAGCTCCTAGACCGAGTCTTTGGAAAGAGGTGGTTTGTCTTTTTGAGAGACTACATTTGAACACCTAATGTTGCCATTCGTCAACAGTGAGAAATGGCAAAAAAGTAAATATCCTGTATATTAGATAAAACATCACAGACATTCAGACAGTTATCTTATTCCAACAATCTTTTTCATTTCAGCTTATTGCATCATCTTTATGAGCTGTCAGAGAGGAAATGAGGAGCTAATAGATTATGAATGCTTATATAAATATGAATGATCTAGAAAAATGTGCTTCTCTCCCTGGTGTTCTTTGTGACAATTTAGCTCATCTAGCAAATTCTAGATGTATGTGGAAGCAAAGAGGCATAATTACTCATACAAATCTTGGTGTAGTCACAGCAGACACAGTCACAGTTTAAGGTCCATCTGGACTTGCAGGACATCATTTCGTTAGAATAAATATGGAGCATATTAACTTAAATCTTCCTCTGGTGAGACAAGAACAAAGGATTGCCACTGAAATCACTTTCAATGTAACACATTGCTGCCTCACGTTGTGTCAGTTCAACGATAGGTTTCTAATTTACTGTCTTGGGAGGAATTACAACAAAACGTTGCTGTTACTGTCAACCCCCCTTTGGCACATGAGCTCCACTGTTCAGGATTTGGAAGCCAATTGAAAATCGCTTCTCCAATCATTTAAAAATACTTGTGTGAAATAAAAGAGTATATGCTGTGAGCCCTGGTTTCAGTTTACCATTAGATATTTTGTACTGAAGCGTAGTTGCCGACCAAGGACTGAGAAGCAGGTTGGGCATGGCAGCTGCATTGTGCTGCGACTCAGAGGGAGTGTAAACATGGGCAGGAGTTCTGTCTTCAGCTCTGGTTGCAGAACATGTGCGTGCGCTTAGGTATCGCGACACACACATTTCTCTTTCTTTGTAGCGTGACAAGCTCATTGCAGGCACAATCCCATCGGGGATTTATTTATCAGTTGTCACTGTTTTATTGTTTTGGGTTTCACCATTTTAATCGAGTGTATAATTAAACAGCATTATGATGTCTCGGAGATGATAAACCGAGATGAATTCTTTGTTTCTGGGGGAAAACGCAAATGTAAAATGCAACAATGACCTGTCGCTCTTTCCAAAGATAAAAGGGTACTCTGGAATGAACCCAGAACAGTTTAATTCTAGAATTTGCAGACTAATTGTAGATTTTGCTTTCTTTTGGCCTGAACTATCCCTGCCTTGCTTAACCTCACCTACCCTCAAAAACAATAACACAACAAAATGGCCGCTCAGTCTGACATTGTGATCCATACAGTATAACCCATACTCGATAAATATCCTCTAAAGAGAATGTACGTAAATTGTTTCATTTGCGACCCCCCCCCCCCAACATTTTCTGTGCCTCCTCTGCATATTCCATTAGACGACAAGCAAATTATTCTCATTTTTCTTTTCTTTTTTTGTTCCCTAATGGCATGTGCTGTAGCTGCACATGAATTGGTAAGAGACAATTAATACATCCCCATTTAAATACGATGGACACGGAATGCTACATGGTTAATTTGACTGCAATTAAATAATCAGGCGATCATTATTCAAGAGCACGTGGAACATTTTTCGGTAGGTAAGCAAATAGACTTTTATAATCAGTATGCGTACAGTGTGCTAACTTGCTGTCAAACAGAAACCTCTCAGCTACCTTGGCTCTACCGCTAGGCCCAGAAGCACCACTGCCCAGACCTATTATTAGGGACGGTTGAGGGAAGTGAGCTCTTGAATGGAATCTATAAAGAAGATTATAATAGATACTGTCTGCGTTGTTGAAGTGAAGCATTGTTCAGTGATTGAACTGATATACAGTACTATTGAAAACAAGCACCCTGCAAGTGTGTAGGCGTGAGAGAGAGAGATAGAGAGAGAGAGAGAGAGAGAGAGAGAGAGTGATCTCTGCTGATCTGGAGCCCCTGTGTGAGTGTGTGGTACAGCTAACAGTGTGTGTTCCTCTGATTGTGCATGTGTGTTGGCGGGGAAAGTCCTGAATGTGTTTATCACCATCTGTGTGTGTGTGAGTGTGTCTCCTTCTCTCTCTCTCTCTCTCTCTCACTCACTCTCTCTCTCTTTGTGTGGGTGTATCAGAAATGAAATGGCACAAAAAGAAAAGGTAAATTTTCTCTTTGGAAAGGCAGGTTGCATTTTAGCGCCCAATTCTCTGCCTGCTATTTAAAAGCATGGGGGGATTATAGGTAACAATTATATGAGAGAGCACAGGGATTAGCACAAACTGTAGGTCATCACCACTGCCACACGAACACAAAGATAATATCCCGTAATGACAGACAGGGGCTGTATGGGTGACAGCCACTCTCCCCCATTCTTTCTCAAACTGTTTCAACCAAAATGGTGAAAATAAGGACAAAATGGGTCTTCACAGTTCTTCTTTAGTCTTCCATTTTAAGCACAGATGCCTCCATTGCGTGCATCTCTGACCTGTCAAAGAGTCAACACAGCGTGTGGTCACTGGCTCTGTTTTATGTTTTATTTTTTGGGATTTTTAAAAAGCAAGCTGCCCTCTTGGTGGTCTGAAATAGAATCAAACCTCCTGCGCCAGTGTGTCAACATCTCATGAGGTCCATCTCAACGGTTGACAACATCCGTTCATTGTGTAAAATGAGGGACAGATGTTTTCAGAGAGTGAGATAAAGAAAAACAGAGTTGGTCAAGTCCACGGACCGCCCACGGGTCACTGATTCCACACTTCAAGTACCCATACATACGTCATCTTCGTGATCATGAGACAGCGATGTATTCATTCAGCGATGTATTCATTCAGCGATGTATAGAAATACATTGAAATGAATAAGCCTATGGTGGAGTTCATCCTTGAAAAAACAAATGCATAGAGGAGCAGGTATAGGTTCAAAGCACTATTTACTTATGGAAAAAATACATATCAAGCTCACAAAGACAGATACTAAGCATGTGAATGCCCATGTGGTGAAACCTTGAAGTTGCCATAGCTAACATCATCTTCTAACTCTCCTCACTCTCATGAAGTTCCCATCTCCCGGTCTCACTCCCCAGCCTACTGACCACCTGCACCTGCGGCTCATTAACACCTTCTCTAAACTACTTCTCTACTTAAATGTTTCCTGTCACTCTTTGTCTGGCCTTGTCTTTGGCAACTTCAGTCCTACTCGGTGCTAAGAAATCTCCCCAAAGACTCTACGACCATCATCTGGACGCTCTTCCTTGTGTTAAGTCTGACCATTTGTTCAATTTTGTGTTCTCTGCTGGCAATGCAATGATGTTTTTTGGACTTATTTTGCCACCTTCTGTGCTTTGGAACTCCTGTGGCATAGTTAGCATTTCATCCAGTGTTCTCTTTTGCCTGCCTTCCCTTGGAATCACTGAATATTTTTGCCATTGTGTAAATAAACTATTTTCTCGGAAACCCATTTCTGTTTTCTGAGCCTGTGTCGGTGAAATTCAGACAGATTCCTACTGGAAGAACACCGTCAGGATGCCTTGAAGCCACAGTCAAGATGAGCTGTATGCTTTGCTTAAAAGTTTATTTTCAAGAAAATCATCAGCTGAAAAGGTGTAGACCGAAAGCATGAGATTGGTATAGAATGATGGACACACTGAAGGACAAAACATGACTGATGAAAATAATGGATGATTTATTTAATTGAGTGATTAACAGGAAAACTATCAAAAAAAAACTTGCCAAATTCATACTAGACTCATACTTTTAAAATATCCTGAATCATCTTTTCCAATATGTGAAATTGCACAGGGGCCTAGAGCCCTGACTAACTGCTGAATAGACATACAGTATACTAGAAAGGTCGGGTATTTCTCATAGGATGTCCATCAAACCTGTAAAGCATGTTAACTGACTCCTGTGAGTTTCAGAGAAATGATAGAGTCAGCGTAGGGGCAGCCATCAGGGGCTAACTAGAGGCTATACACACACCAGCTGACTCGGGAGCAAATGTAGCTCCAGACATGACCCAAATCCACAGCTGAGACCAGCTCATCTATTTATGTTGCCCTTTTCTAAAAAGCAGCCTTGTTCAAAAAAATAAAAATAAATACATAAATCACTGATGCTAGATGTTGATGTGAATGAGCATGATGTCGAGAGGAACAAGACTACCAGGGAAGGGGTAGAAAACAGGAGCCCAGATGGTGGTGAGATTATGTTCATCCATTTTTCTTAAGAGCAGTCCTGACGACTACAGAAGACAAAAAGCTAATTGTTGCTTAAAAGAAAGATGGTTTAGAACAGTCAGTATCTGTATTTGTGTTTGTTGAATCATTCAAATCAATTGCATAAGTCTTCTTAGCCAAAATTATCTCTGAATTGCAATGTTGATCCAACTAAACCATGCCGCAAATGGCCCATATTATGTTTTAGAAGACATCCTGAAAATGAAGTCTTTCAACAGGTGAAAAGCAGTTAATCTCTCATTGAAACCAGATAGAAATGCTATTTTGTTATTAGCTGCAGGATTATGGAGGACTTGCAGTGGGTGGCAGCCACCATATCCACAACTTAGTGCTAAAAAGGAAATGATACACAGAAAGTCCACAACATAGTTTTTTTCCCTATAGGAACTCTGACAAAAAGATGTGACAAAAACCTTTAGATGTTTGGCCCATTATTGTGTATAGTTACAAGTTGACTTCCATTTACTATTAACAATACCTTATGGTCTTATTGGGATATACTGTATGATGGTAGCTTAGAAGCAGTGCACACACTGGTTGTTCCTAACAGGAACTGTCTATGCCACACAGGGGGTTTTAAGGTATTGTATGTAAGTATTTGTAATGAATCATAAAGTGACCACAATATGTGATCAGAGATTAAGGGAACATGTTAATTACAAATACTGGCTTGCTTCTCTGACAACAGTATTCACAATTGAAAATCTAATTCACAGTTAGCAAATATCTAAATAAAAGACTGGAGATTTCTTACATAGTAACTTGGGCTAGACTGCGACTTTAGGACATCAGAGCAACGGGGCCTTGTTTTCGGGATAATAATAATAATGCATTTAAGACACTCAAAGACGCTTACAGAGAATGCATTAAGCAAACTCTGACATTTAGAATTTGCACTGCAGTACTGCAGTACTGCAGACTGCGGTTTTAAATGCTAGTGGATGTTGTTACATGCAACTACTGTACTTTAATATAATATAGGTAGCCTAGTAAGCATTTCGGTGTTGTACTGAGGCTCAGTGTCCACAGTTCTATTTTCTTTAACCAAACATCAAACAGACTCAGCATTAATCTTTGCAACAAAATGACTCCAGAATACCCTCTTTTTATTACAAACAGGTACGGTAAATATTTTCAGTTGTCAAAAACATCTTCCATGATTCCATGACTAAAGCTATTAAAGTAGCCTATACCTAAATCATCTTAACACCACAACTATGGTTTCACCACCAAGTTACCCTCTTGCACTTTCTTGTGGATGTTGATGTACAGTGTCAGGTATTGATCCATGTATAGATAATATATTGTATATACATTGTGAAAATTAATGTACAATAAACATTTCAGCCATTTTATGTGATTCTGCCTGGGCAGCTGTTTTACAGTGACATAGGCTTCCTATCATCCCGGAAAAATAAATTGACACGTTAAGATAAGGCATAATGACTTAGCCACCCACGTCAACACCTAGTATCAGTTTCCTGAAATAAGCCAGTGCTGCGCTCACTGATGGATGGCACCCAACAGTGTTGTGTCCTGTGCTCTTCACAGCCGATTGTCAGCCAGTCACAAAGCTCAGCAGGTAGGTAGCCAGGCTGATAAATGACACCTGTCATGAGAGCCTGTCAAGAGGAAACATGCCTCTCCCATGGGTACAGGAACTGTCATCTCCGGTGGTGACGAACAAAACAAAACCAATGGTAGCATTAGCAGTTATTCACCCTCACACTGGAAGTACAATTAAGAAAATTGCATTTTTTTGAAAGAAAATAAGGAGAGGTGTGTACGGTTCCTTAGAGGACAGAAGTCGGCGTAGCGTCCTATAATTCGCAAGCTATAAAAAATTCATTTTCAAGTTGGCTTTTTTTTTTGCTCGTAACATGTGCTTTAAAAGCATTCTCTCATTTAATTCCAAGTCTTTTATTATTTAATTTCTTCATCTTCTACGACTGCAGGCTATTTCTCATAAAATGAAGGCATTTTGATCACGCTATGTAAATTTATGTACAATACAGCATAAATAGATACATCAAGACAATGGTCATAGGCACAGATATAGACAGAGAGTAAATATTATCCTCTACTAAACATAGCATCTTTTAACACAGTGGTGTGAGCTTTGTCTTATCTGCCACACCAAAGCAGTTGATTTTCAGAAAATCACAGCGATCTCACAATAAAACATTGTGTAGACTTAAAACACCGCTTTTGATGTCAGGCAAACGTTAACAAAAATAGCAGTGAGATGCTCCTAATGGCTCTGTCATGCCTTCTGTTTGAGATAAGTGGCAATTCTGTAATGCTGAGGTAAGAGAAGACAGGACAGGATAGATTATGTTTTCCACACAAAGTTTGGGAAGAGTCCATGTGGATGATTAACAGCTGTCACTCACCCCACTGAATTCCAGGAGATTTAAAAACCTTCATTATCTCTTCACATCATTCGCTTCAGCGGAGCCAAGCTTCCCACCTCCTCCCCTTTCTCCTCCATTTCACCACTAACACTAAGCTCCCATTAGCCCTCATCGACAGGGGCTGTCAGCCGACATCATTCCTGTGATCTCCACTAGAGTGAAAAGGACAAAAAACTGAACTCTGACAGAGCTGCCAGTCAGTGTGGGTTGTGTCCTCTATCTGATCCGTGTACAGAGGCTAACTTGTGTATGTTGCCCGTATCTGACCTAGTGGGGCAGACCCTGATTTCCTTGTAGGCCTAAAAGGGGCGCTGCTAGAAAATTTGGGCCCTATGAAAGACAATGATTCTGGGCCCCCCCAATAATATATAACCCCCAGAGGTGGGAGTAAGTCACACATGTGCAAGTCACAAGCAAGTCTCAAGTCTTAACCTTCAAGTCTCAAGCAAGTCCAAGTCATTTTTTGTGACAGTCAAGCAAATCAAGTCAAGTCATAGCTTGGGTCAAGCAAGTCAAGTCAAGTCAGAGCCAAATCATACAAATTGTATGATTTACCCATGTTTTCATTTTAAAATAAGCTACAATAGGCTAGTTATGAACTGCTGGAGTTTTATTTGTAACAAACAAATAGACATTGCATTCATTCAAGCCACATAGCCTACATCTGAACGGTTTATAGAATAAGATGAAATGTATACGAATAAAAATAAATGTATTTCAAGTAGACCTATTATAAAATAGCCTATTATTGTTTCACTATGCCTCAAATATTAGGTAGCCTAAGCTACATCAAATCATGAAGATATATTCAAACAGTTCAAGTTACACCTGTCCTGACCTGTCACATCTCCAGGGACCTAATAATGTTGAAAAAGTTAACTAATAAATCAATCAAACGCTGCCGCCGACGTCACTGCCAAACTTTGACAAGCGCGACAGCGCAATGGGTTTTAGGAGGGTTTAGGACCATCAATGCTATATCATATTATGCATAAGCCTAACATGTGAAGTAAGCTACTTTTCTATGCTGATTGCTGGCAGTTAGCTAGGCCTACTTACTGTTGGAACGTATGGAACAGGGACGTGTTTAAGAGGGAGGGAGAAAGAGAGGCGCTTACTTTAGGTTACATTGGCAACATTTTCGCTATATATCAAGATTAAACTTAGACAAAAAAATGTTTCACTTTGCCATTTCACACATTTTAAACTAATATGGCGTTAACTAAAAAGCATAATAGATTCAAAGCCAACTCTTAACATGCCTCAAATTTGACGTTAGTTTTCTAACACGACTAACTTCTGACGGATGAAAATCAACGTGGTGGTTATGTCGCTATTTTGCACACTTGCAGACTGCTGTTCATTTCTCCTTTGAGTTGTCAGATACATCATCTGTGAAACCAAACATTATTATGTTTTGGTATTAACGTAGAGCCTTCCATATTTGCAAGTTAGCCTACCTCTGTCTCATTTGATCTGGCACTTGCTGGTCTGTCGCGTCACTTGGTAACAATGACACGTTCGCTCGCGTGACGCATGCAACCTAAGCAGATTTTCTCCTTAATATAGCAGTTCACTCCTTAATATCTATGAAAAAAAAAAAGTCAAGTCATTTGTCTCAAGTCATGTCTCAAGTCATGAATAGCAAGTCAAAGTCGAGTCTTTTCTACATGTTGATCAAGCAAGTCTCCTAAAAAATGTGACTCGAGTCTGACTCCATATCTGATAACCCCCCCACGCCCCTGAGGCCTAATCCAAATGTCCATAGACTCACGGACACTGAAGAATGTTCCCACTGTGAGGGCATGGGGCTGTCCCACTGTGAAATTGTAAAGTCCAATAGGGCTCTCTTGCACACACGCTTACTCCAGTATCCACACCTTCTACAAGTTTGCATTTCTGCAGACTTTGCCTGAGGGAATTACCCATGGTTCATAGCACTGTGATGTAAACAATAAGTTTTGGGGAATAGTAAACAACCTCCATAAAACGGAAAGTAATGTGATATGTTGCAATGTGATGCCCCTATTTATTCATTCATCACAAATGTAGCGGTTTGGAGGTGAATATCCTAAGCAGAATGATCAACGCGATCCTCTTAATAGGACCTCTTGGGGAACAGGAGCATTTTAACCCTGCTGACCTTTGAAGTACAGACAGTGACAGAGCGCAGTAGTTACACAGCACATGGGCACGGCAGGCCAGGGTTCTCCGTGGGCTTCGTACACAAGGAAATGGATGGCGGTCCTCAAAGGTACATTACCTTGATGGACTTTTAATCCATTTCAGAGCTTTGATTATTTTCCCCGGAGGGTTAGTAACTTACAGACTGATTTACTGATCTTGAATCAGCATCGAGTTTGTTTCGTGTGTTTTTGTGGTTTTGTGACAGTTCATCAGTGACTAATTATTACAAAGTAATTCTTTACAGAAAGAAAGGTACAAGAACAAGAATGCTGTATCACGTACGAAAAATAAAAAAAACTTAGCATAGCATTCATGCCCTCCTATCTTATTTATCTTCTCTTTATTGGAGTGTGGTCATGCACTACTTGCAGCCACTTCTGTGATGGGCACTTTCAGCACAGCGGTAAACTATTCACTGTTATGAATGACTCACAATTAGATGATGGTGAGCTTTGCTCCCATTACCCGGGACTGTATTTGAAATGGCTCCTTTCAACCCGCCGCTGTGCTGAGGGGGCTATTTTTAAACGCCTAGGTGACTTGGTGTCCTAGGCAACCACACGTAGCCAAGGATATGCTGGCGGCGCAGCAGTGGGCATTTGCACCACGCTGCCAAGCCCTCCCCCCCCCAGGAGTTGTTCGCCAGTTCACCTGGGAGATGACGGGACGCGACACGCAAACAAATTTATCTCACAAATTCATTTTTGCGTCCTCCAGCCAAACTCCTGTCAGCGTGGATCACAGAAGCGCCCCTAAGTTCAGACACGACACGCAGCCTGCTCTGCCACAGACCTTTTCCATTTGGCACACTTTCACAAGATTGATTTACATGAACAAGAAAGGAGAGGTTTGCCTTGTGGATTGTATGGAGCAGGCGACTTGAAAATTTGTGTCTGGGCCTGGTGTGTCTATGTTATTGCTGCTGTTCCCACAGGGACATCCTAATGGTTTTATATTAATTTTATTCTGCAATTGCGTAATTAGACAGAGTGATTAGGATCACAACACTACCCTCATATGGGGAATGCAAACATTATAGACTACTTCATGAACATCACAGAACTCCTGGGAGTGATTTGTTTGAATAAATGGCGTGAGATGATCAGCAACATTATTAACAATCAGGAAACGCAGAAGTAGATTAACTGATATATTCTTGAGGAGAATTCCATAAAGAAATACAGCACATGAAAACTATCTCAGATCTCTGTAATGGAGAATTTTGTCAGCCCATTAGTTTCCAACTTGGCAGCAGTTTCCTCATTTTTAGTGGCGTAAGATATTCGAGGGCATAAAAGTGAGTCATATAATCAGCCTTTCCCTAATGCTTTAAGAAGAATGAAAAGGCTTGAGAGACTACTAATAGTGGAGTGTTCTCTGCAACACAACATTTAACAGGCTTTGAAAACATGTCAGTGTGTGGCATTATGTGAATGTTTTTAAGGCACATGGAAGTCCTATGGTGTTCCCCTCCCACGCTACTTCTATCTTGTGTGGGTTCAAAACATCTCAGGCCAGCATAGACCCGCGGTAAAAAAAGAAAAAAAGAAAGAAAAAGGAAAAGAATAGTGAAAAGGAGAAAAGAGAGAAAGCCAGGTACACTTGAGAGATCTGGGCCGCTGCCCCATTGTGCGGTTCCTGTGGGGCCTGAAGAGAACAGCCCCCGCACCGGCACTGCGTCGCCCCCATCCTCCAGTACTAATCATGGCTGCTTAGGAGGCTCTGTGGGCTGGGGATGACTGAGTGGTCCAGGAACTCCATGAAAGGCTGCTAAATTGCTACGCCAGTGGAGGGAAGAAATATACATGGGACATAGTCATCAAGGATGTGGCGTTTTATGGACTGGTAGTCTGTAAAGCCTTACACTGTAGAGGAAGTCAATTGTGCCGTCAATCACATGGTTCCGATATTTATTTATTGTCCTGTCTTAGTGATAGTGATCAGTAATAGTGCTGTATTTCTGACCCTGGGGTAGTTACAATCACCAGGTAACTGAACATTTATCTGGAAATACAGTAAAGGAATGTGAGGAAATAACTGTTTTGACACGATGTCAAGATCGCCTCTGCTCTGCTGCCCAGATATCTACTAAAGACAACATGCTAACCAGCCAGCCCTGATCCGTCCTCTTTTGTAATCTCTCTTAGTATTTGACAACAGGAAACAGTCACAAGAAGCACTTCCATAAAACCCCTTTCATAAAACAACAATAAGAATAATTACAATGATTCAATCATTGGCATTGTTATTATCATCAGACAAAGTCAACAAACACATTGTAATAACCAAGTGTGTACTATGAAGGCTGTGAGGTCACACGTTTCCTTCAGAGAAAATAGGAAACAGGAGAAAAATATCAACAATAATAATTTGCAAGCAGTTCCTCTTAATCTCTTTTTCTCATCCGAGATTCGATATCTTTCCAAAAGCATTAAGCACTGACAATGGTTGGCTGAGTTGTCTCTCATTCATCACAAGCAGTCTGGTCAACATGAAGCAAAGAGGAACATTCTCCAATGCTTATCAGACATAAAAAGAGCAACAGGCAACTAAAAATATCAATATCAATCAAAGAGCTATATTATCAGACATACTTATATTTTGTGTTGCAGTACCAGGTTCCTCATTTGCCTGGCATGATGAAGTGGTTGTTTACTGCTGTTTTGCATGAGGCACAGTGGTTTATTGCCCATTTTTACCACTACTGTTTCAATCAAAATTGATCTATAAAACAGTCTCCACTCCTGTAACGAGACACAGCCTGACATTACCCCTATTGTCGAGTAAGTTATATGGCCCCAAATGGGCCCCCTGTGAATCGTAATTCATTGCAGTTTTCATATCAGTAGGTCTGATGCTATATTAAACAACCCTTTGCCTACACCTAAGGCTTTAGTGTTTGATTAATAAAGAAAATCAATACCAAAGACAGTTGATAAAGCCAAAGAATATTAAATAATCTTTGTCAATACTGAACATTGATATTTCATACCTAATGCTTATACATGCCATTCGTTTATGGTCTTTACGATATGTTTTCAGACTGTAGGAAAGTTTCAGTACATTATTATTTGATTTCATGTTGCTGATGTTGAGTGTACTATGTACTATGAGATTGTACTATGTACTTAAGTAGTAAGACGTTTGAGCTTTTAAAGCTTTTAAAACAAAATTTCTGTACATAATTTAACACCTCACTGAACTTACATGAATATCCCATGATGTCCATCCAAGCACTGAACTCTTTTCAGTGTGCAGGTCAGCAGAACTTCACAAACTGTCTTCTGGTGGTTAACATGATCATTAATGCCCAGTTCTGCCTTTTTGTCCATGTGGTCCTCTGCATGCAGTGATAGAGGCTTGTCCTCTGGCATTCTTTCTTGCTGAGTACTTCACAGCGGTGTACAGAGGGAACAGTCTCTTGAAATGCTTACAAGTATCGTAATAAAGAGGGGAAATAATTAATAGCAACAAACAAAACAAGGTCTCAGGTCTTGTTTTAAGGATAAAAATTCAAGAGAAATTTCGGCAAGAGACTTGAAACGTTAGCTAACACAATAACAGAGGCCCTGTCGTCACTGCTATTTAACAGACCCATCCATTTAGTCATTGTGGGGATCTAATTAAAAATAGACTTGGCATTTTTATAACAAACAAATTATAGTATTAATGAAAAAAAAACAGGGTCTTTGGCCATCAGCCATTTATGGCCATTTTGTTGGTATTTAATTACGTTTTTTTTTTCAGGTCTATAACGTGATACTTTTATAAATTGAATGTATATGCTAATGATGCTTCTTGAAAGTATCCATTAACAGTATTCATTTCCATCATAGGAGCTACGGCTTGATATATAGATCATCTTCAGTATCTCTTTGTAGCAATTAGCATACTCTTATTAAGAAGCTGATTGGCAGCATGCTGGTTAAGTCTCCAATTAGATTTCTATCCAGTTAAGGAAAGGTCTGGATGCAGAGTAAGAAGAAAAGTAACCCCTATTTGAACTGACCTTATCAAATAGAGGTATTTGTACAACATACTACTCTCTCACATATTGTGGGATAGTACAGTAAAATAGCTATTTGAATATTGAAACTCATGAAAAATGTATTTTTCCCAACTCATGCGTCAGTAGTCTCAGTAGCCTTTGTTTTCAAAAATGAATGATAATCCTCCTTGCCATCCCTATATGACTGAATGTGGTTTATTTATTTATTCATTTGTAATCTCTTCCTTTCTGCTGAGACTTGACACAACAGGTGTGCATTTTCACACAGGTTTCAATTATAATCATACCTCCCATTAACAGCCTTTTTTTATATATGAGGCCTGCCTTTGATCTATGATTCAGGAGAAAGGCCACTAAAGATGACGACGTTAAACAAAAACCCAAACCTCTTGACCAGAATTTTGCCCTTAGAATTTTCCTTTCCCTTTTGTTGGAAATAAATGAGGTACTAACACAAAGATAGAATTCTGACCCTTTTTGTCAATAAACAATATGATAACAAATACTCTATGTATGTTCTCAACTAGACTCTCTCAACTAGACTCTATGTATGTTCTCAACTAGACTCTGTGTCTGAGGCCTAGTCCACACGTACCAAATCGATCTTTTTTTCCTCCGCCTTCCCTGGAACCGTATCAAGAATATTTGCATCCAAACGGATCCATCTCAACACGACTCAACACGTTACTTCATACCCCAGGCCTATAGATGGCACTGTTTCTTTACAGAAATTGACCAAAACTTGCGCTTTACAAACAGACAGAATAGGCTACGACGAAATGGCTAGTGCAAGGAAACCAGAATTGTTTGTGTGGACTGATGGTGAACTGTCAACTGTAGTCAACTGTAAAACTAATAAACTTTATTTTACGGTTTGTGAAGGGTGCAGTCCCGTCCTTTATTTGGCTAACGCAGGTAGGCCTACTAATCACCTTTACTTTCTTTGGTTGTAGGATAGTCCGTGATTCACATTAGTTTTGGCTATCACCGCAATTAGGCTACTAAACGCAAGGCTTACCCAAGTTCTAGGCTATTCTGGCTTCACATTTATAATATTGCTATAAAACCTTCCTTAGTAACAGTCAATACTTTTGCCTGCATCAAATCACAAGATTCAAGCATTCAGTGTGCAACCATCGGCTTAACGTGAGTTCTAAGCGCCTTTGTATGCTTATATCTGATTTCACTTTCGACTGTGAATGCATGTATATATGTTGTAAGACATGTAAAATAAATGAATGACACTGGCACTACGCACAAATTAATGTAGCCTAAACTTACACCGCACTTTCCTAATAACTTAAGTTCTCTCGGCCACTGACAGTAGCTAGAATGCATAAAAAAACACCGGGAAAAACAGTGTTCAGTCCACTAAGTCATAAGCTATCGGCGCTGCGCGCACACCAGTTGTGATATTTATCTTAATGGAGTGTAATCGAGATAATGTCATGTATGAAAACTAGTATTGTTAGGCAATACTTTAAGTGCAAGTCCAGGGCAGCTGAGGTGTGGCGATGACATCATTGATATGCAAGCAGGATGTGCGGTTTCGCTGTCTAAACGAACTCAAACGGGCTACGGTTTCAGATTTTTCCACTCTGGGACCAGGTTTCAAAAAAGTGCGGTTTCGGGCAGTGCGTTTACAGGATTCGTTTGGACACTCGGCCAAGACGAAGCAAAACCTCTGCGTTTAACCTAAAAAGCGTCTCCGTGTGGACAGGCGCTGAGTTTGAGTCTGTCACGGCATTAATTAACACCCTCACTTCATCAAATGAGGTGTTAATGATTTGCTTGGAGAATCAGACCTATTGATTCCGCAGGAATGCTCATCTCGCACATGGCTTGCTTTTATCACATTGCATTCTTTCAAACTCATCAGTTACAGTTTTTTTGCCAGCCAGGTCATCTCTGTGGTGCATAGTGCACTTAGGGCCCATCCTAAGTGCACTATGTGCCCGTAGGACACCGCTCTGTGGACGGTGAATTGCTGGGGGCAGATCTTGTGTGTACAGTCGAGGTATTTTGTTGTTGTGCTGTAGTTACTTTCCCCCGACTTAGCTCATCAAATGCTTTTTTGTTGAGTTTTAGCCGACATCTCTTGTGCCACTTAGCCTTGTGTCCCTTTGTGTCTATACACACGCGATCTGCCCACAGCCATTCACCGTCCACAGAACCTACTTGCTCCTTTTGCAATGAGCCTGCTGCAGGTTATTCAGGTTTCCATAATGCATGCACCTACAACACTGACAGAAATGTGAGGAACAACTTGGTCTTACTGTAGGTGAACGGATTCACACCACCAGACTGAAAGAACGACTGCTTTCTGAGCTTCCACATCTGAGGGCACATTTACGCGGAAGAGACACACTCCTGAGTTTTGAGAAGGACATTGGACCAGCTCTCATGATAGCCTGTCAAACTGACAGTGACCATGCACTTAATGCGAGCAGCACAAGTAGTGCGCAAAGAGATCCTTAATTCATCTTTCTCTTTTGATGGGTCATTCAAAGAAAACTGCCAGCAGAGGGCTGTGCCACCATCTCTCTTGGCCTTCATCAACATGGTACTTGATGGTACAAACATTGAGCATCAGTCCACCACAAAACCTGCCCTAACAATCTCCCAATTGATAGTCTTAACAGTAAGAAGTAATTAATTAAGTAGTAATTAAAGACACAGCCTTATATTAACATGCTAGCTACAAATGTGTTCAAGCCCGGTTGACCGGCTATTTAAAGGGACACCAGGCAAGCCTGCTGCTTTTTCTCTACGAAACTCCCCCTCACTCGGTCTGAAGCTCTTTTCCTTTTCTTAGCATCTTCTGTCAAGGGTTTTCGCTGCTTCTTCGCCGGCTCACGTGCCATGCCATACACACGTTTGCAACAATCGCATTTCGTTAGCCTGCCTGCTTCGGTCGGCGGGTAGGATACACTAAACTTGCAAGCAGGATATTCTTCCTACAGGCAATAGGGGCGGGCGATAGAGTCTTCACTCGCCCTGTAACGAGTCATTTAACCATATACCGACTTACGAAGATGAGTAATTAACACGAAAACGTTACCTGGTGTCCCTTTAACTAGGCTACTCTGTTAACATTACCTATTTCAGCCATAACAAATTTCACATTACCAAGCTGACATATCTACAATATAAACTCTGTTAAATCATTAAACTATCTTCAGCTCACATAAATGTTCCAGACTATCTTCTAGTTTAGCTAGGATAATTATTTTGATCAATGTCCATGATTTTTACCTCAAAAGCTAGCTACCAAGGAAATCTCCTTCCTGGCTATGGTTAAATTAATTTGCAACATGAATAATATTATGTAATTATGTAATAATATTGTTTGTTCATAGTCATTCTGTTTACCTGTTAGAATATGTCGGTTGAAGTGCTCTCTACATTGTACGTACTGTGGCCTGTAGCAACAACTCTCTACAGCAGGGTTTTTTCAACCAGCGGTGGTATTGCAGGTGGTCTGTGAAAATGGTCTAGGGGGGTCACCTGTGGATAATTCTGTGCTGTGAAGAAATGAAATTAGCCACAAATCTCATGAAATATCAACTAATAACTGAATAATACAGCGACAACAAAGAAATGAATTGGGATACATAAAAAATTAATATTTTGATGTTTTGTTTACCTTGACCTTTACATAAATGCATGTTCTTGAACTCTGGTGGTTTCAAAGTTATCAGATACAGAATGGGCACCCAAAAGTTAGTGGGAAATGACACCTTAAGTGTTTTTCTACTGTGTTTGGTTCCAACGTGAGGCACTTTTTTGAATATTATTGGCGGGCCATCTTGGATTTGACCTCTCCCGGGCCTCAGAGGTCAAATTTGACTTCCCTCCCAATCTGAAAATAAACCTCATGGTATAACCTAACTATGGTAGAAGTTTCATGTTTCTTTCAAAAAGTGCACAATTTTCATGGTTACCCGCTGTACTACAGTATAATGTGAATCGCGGACTATCCTACAACCAAAGAAAGTAAAAGAGATTATTTTTACCTGCGTTAGCCAAATAAAGAACGGGACTGCACCCTTCACAAACCGTAAAAAATAAGTTTATTAGTTTTACAGTTGACTACAGTTGACAGTTCACTATAAGTCCACATAAACAATTCTGGTTTCCTTGCACTAGCCATTTCGTCGTAGCCTATTCTGTCTGTTTGTATAGCCTCTCCGTAGACCTGACCTGATAGCCTACAGCGCAAGATTTGGTCAATTTCTGTAAAGAAACAGTGCCACCTATAGGCCTGGGATATGAAGTAACGTGTTGAGTCGTGTTGAGATGGATCCGTTTGGACGCAAATATTCTTGATACGGTTCCAGGGAAGACGGAGGAAAAAAGATCGGTTTGGTACGTGTGGACTAGGCCTACAACAGATTTGCACAAACCAAGACAAGATTGCATGTGTTGAGATGCAATCATCTCTCCCATTCTAACAAGACCATAGGCACAGGAGCAATTTGCTGTCCTATTAGAACTGGCATATGTCTCCCTGGTGCAGGTCTTAGGCATTCTTTGTGTGGCGGCTAGAGGCTAGTTGTAGGGTTTGGTGTAGTCTGAAGGCCAAGCTGGCCGCAGTGTGTTAGGCTGTCAGAGTGGCTGGCTCAGTTGCTCGCAGACAGGGCCATTATGCCATCTGTGAAAGCCCTGGGGGCACACGTCCTCCCACAGCCACTGGTCTGCCTGCTCATTTGGTCACCAGCCACTCAGAGGATCCTATTACAGCGGTCGCCTAGCGTTGCAAATATGCTACATAGTTTGAGTTCCTGCTTGTGAGGCTTAGCAGAATAGTTTGCCAAATAATTATCCTTTTAAATATGTCTGTTAGATGAAAGATTCTACTTCAGATAAGTAAAAAAAATAAAAAATAGGTGCATTTCAATAAAGCAGGACCAATATCCAGTGCTATGGAGAGTGTTTGACCTTGTATGCAAATGTGCAGGATATTTTGATTAGAGAAAGAGTTTCTCCTTTGTGTCCTTCACGATGACCATGCTTACCTTAGGCTAACCATTACCAAACATAATGATCCATTCACTGGGGAATTCAGAATAAGAAGTAATTTTGGCCAGATAATCTGAGTTGTAGGAGTCAGTTTGCAGGTGTGAGTCAGTTTGCAGTCTCTAACCAGGGGTGTTTTTTCAGAAGTTATGCTAATAGCAGATATGATATTTAAGTGGTCATGAGTTTGAGGTGTTTGTTGAACATTTAGAGGGCCATGGTAAATACCATACCTTGCAATAAACAGTTGGACACGTTTTATGCCAGCCTTAGCTATTGGAGTAAAAATTAGTCTCAACAGGTCAACCACTACAGTGCCTCGGCCCCTCATTATGTCCTCTTATGTCTGCACTTCAGATATACACAGTATTTGTTTTCATGCCTGACAGGTCTCACATTGCTTTCTGTCCACTAATACATTTTTAGCATTAGATGATGTGTTCCAAATTTGGACTGACCTAAATAACAGAACAGTCAAACAGGACATTTATTGTATGTGATTTGGTGATTTGTTTTTTTGTTTGTTTGTTTGTTTGTTTTAAGAGGACATATTACAGGAAAGTAACCTTTGGAGAAGTTGTTTAAAAAGAAATTGGAGGAAGAGTGTGCAGGGAAGTAGATTGCTTAGGCGGAGTTGCTAGCGAAGAGAATTAGTGATGTCTCCTGACATTAAGGAGCCAGGGGGGAGTGCGGAGAGGGTTGAATGGGATGAGATGTGTTTGCTACACCAGCAAAACACCCACACACATCGCAGGGAGCGTGAGGGGAACAGGAGACAACAAACGGGCCTCTCAGTGCCTGGTCGAGGCTGATGTGGAGTGGAGCTCTGATGCACACACACACACACACACACACTGAAGTGTGGTAACTTATTGAGACCATCTAGATGTCCTGGTAGATTGTGATGCATTCCTAATATTTCTTTTGTAAATAATATAAGTAGTACATTTATCATAATGGGCCCAGTTACATAAATATGTACAAATCAAGCCTGAAATTAAGCTTGTACATTAGTACTGTAAGTAACCTTGAATAAATGTAACGGATGTCATCTATTTGACAGTTACTATATACCTTTGGACTAGCACTATACATCTTGAATACGTTGATGGCCCTGCCATCAATTTTGTTCCCAAGTGCCTCTTATGTGTGTGGTTAGTCAGCATGATATTCTAATTGTGGTGTCCCTTCACCTATTTCAAAGTTATATAACCCTTTGAAGATGAAAGAATGTGACCTCATTGTTTTCAGTGTTCCTGTAACAAGCTAGCACTGTAGCTGAGTTGGAATTCAGTACTGGGTTGGTGGCGGGGGGTCGGATGATGGATCTCAATTCTCCCTAGAGAGCCAGAGTCTTTGTTATTCAGCGATTTCTTTAAAGGGAACAGAGACCCATCTGTCCAGTTCCTAGAATAAGGAAACAGGATGGACAGGCAGACCTGTAGACAGGAACAGGCAGACAGACAGACGTTCAGACAAACAGATGGGAAGAGACTTACAGTAGTTGAAGGCTGTCAAACTGTTTGGTTATATGTAAGGCTGAGAGATTAAGGTTGTGAAAGACCTATTTTTTCATCATCGAAGGTCAATATATTGTACTTGCACGCTTATACACTTTAGTCCATTAATGCTCAGCTCTCATTTTAGGTAGGAAGAACTAAAAAGAAAGTGCAGTAGCCACCAACATCAGTAGCACTGGAGGGAAAGGTTTTTTAATCACCACTGTCTTTCAAAGGTCCTTGCATTTCTTTGATGGCAGCACAAAGCCTCAGACACCATAAAGGCTTTACAGAACACAACAAATGGATTTTAGTCCCACAACTGAGCATCGTGGTACCTGACAAAAATATGGAATAACCCAAAATAAAGCCCTTCGGCACTCCAGTGAGACCCCAGGTAGTATGTAATCAAAGTGAAAAACAAATCACTTAAAACAAGCACATAATTTTCTTGAATTTCCCCTGGGGATCAATAAAGTATCTATCTATCTATCTATCTATCTATCTATCTATCTATCTATCTAATTACACTGCATTAATGTTATGTTAAAGTTATGTAGTAAATGGCCAGCCAAAGTATGTACTTCCTCTCAGTACAAGGAATACAAGGAGCCCTAAAATATAAACTGATATGATTCTACAGTGTAAGCATACCGTATTTGTCTGGAAATACACACATCCTGTGATTATATTTTTCTAAAAAGCAAAATGCTTGCTGAAATGCTTGCTTTTCTAAAAAGCAAATGCTTGCACAGAAGAATGACGTCTTGTATCAGAATCAGGTCACGGCAATCACCATCAGTAGTGCTTTTATGGTATTCTATTTTGGATTGACTCATATGTTTGATTTCTCCTCATCATCATGTACAGCAAATAGCCAATAAACTCTCTCCTCCACCGACACCCTCTTTGTGAAAGTCCTCATGATGAGAAAATGCCTTTTTCAAAGAGCAGCGATTTTCTCAGTCAGTGGGAAATAGCAGCAATGGTGTTTAAAGAAAGCCAAAGCAAATAGCCTAACCCAAATGTACATCAGTTTAGCAGGTGCAGCTTTAAATCAGGAACTGTATTCTCCTTTAAGTAATCATTCCACATTTTGCTGCTCCTCAGATAAAGTACTACAACCCTTTTTCTTACCCTTGAGTACAAACCAAGAATTTAGGGTTGGCACTGAGTCAATGTCCTTTTTTTGTTTTTTTTTAAACAGAGCCTCAGATATTGTTCTGAAAAAGTCGTATGGGGAAGCCACAGAAGTACAAACATACTTGTATGTACTTCTGCAAATGAAACAAATCAAGTTTACACACTTACACTTACTGCTTACACAGTAGCGCCAAGACCTCCAACTCCTATCCTGAAATTACAGATGATTAAAGCCAATTATTCAATTAAATCAATTATTCATTTAAATGAATGGGGAAAGTAGAAGCAGGAAATTACTGGTTTTCTTTATCAACCTCACTCTTACAAAAGTTTAGTCCCCTTCCTCCCTCCTCCCTAAAAGCACTAAGTGTATCTTTTTTTCCATAGCACTTGATGACTGTGCAAAACCTCACTTTCCTGCGCCAGAAAATGTGAAAAATGAGAGCTTTGTTGACAGCTGGGTGCCAGTGGAGATCTAAGTGTGGCTGCCTGTGTTACACCACTCTATTGATCTGAGAGAGGGGACGTTTTATCAGTATCTCTGCCTTAGAGCCTTCTGGGAGATAAATTGGCCCTGGCATGGCATTGGACATTTTCCCCAACAAATCAAAGTCACAGCAATTTATCACTAACTCTCAAGACCAAAAAGCCCCCCAATATAACGACGCGCACACACACATACACACACACACACACACACACACACACACAGAAACACACACACACACACACACACACACACACACACACACACAAACACACAAACTGAGAGAAGGCAAAGACAATAACTCTGTTTCAATACATTTACCCTCTCACGTTGAGTTGTGATTTGGCATAATGCACATGCACAATGTTTCTTTTCTTCCATTTCAAAGGGAGCACGATTCCAAAAAATGTCGTCCAATTAAACGCTCACCACAAGGCACGCTGGCTTAGACTGATGCTTCCTGGGAAACTCGAGAGCCTACACTGCTGTTTCCGTCCACTCACAGAGCCTGTGAGTTCAGTAAGGGTGCGGGAGGGAGAGCGAGCGAGATGGAGGTAGGCAGCACGCACATTAGGGCTTCATCTGAAGCTGTTGCCAAACAGCTCATTGCTTTCTCGGGCTCCACACACATATTACTACATAGCGCGTGCCTCTGCACTGCAACGCTTGGCTTTGACACGTCGCCATTAGATTGTTCACAAATGGGAAATGGATGCTGGGTTGTTGGCGGTGAAACGTGGAGTTAATTATCCAGCAACATCATATGTTTGAATAGCCAATAGCATTTGTGTTACACATACTAAAAAGTACAAATAATGTTCTTTCAGTATCATGGATTAGTACAATATAATATAGAATCAGAGCGGATGAAATAGAGGGTTTGAAAATGACTTCTAACTGGACCTATTTCTGTCTGCCAGGCAGCCTCCATAGAACTCCAGCCCTTGCCTTCCATACAGTATGCAGTGCTCATACAAAATAATTGGCAGTCAGGGAGGGTATCTCTTCAAGCAGGAAAGAGTGGCCATGTTGAAATCTCCATTGCAGATCTCACTGTTGAGTCTTAAGAGTCCCAGACGTTATTACTTCCTTCTCTGGGCAACTGTTTTTGTGATAGCAATTCTAATAAAAATCCAGCCACTTTAAGTTTTACTTACAGGTTCCTGCTTTAAAACATTCGGTAACACTTTACTTGACGGGTGAGTTCATAACACATTCATAACAGCTATCATAAACTGCACATAAAGCATTCATGACTGTTTCATGAGACATGACTCAACATTCATACCAAACCTTTCATGAATGTGGAAGACAGAACGACGAGAGCTTGTCAAAATAAAAGTCGCAAAGCAGCATTAACGTTTTTGGTCCAAACCTCTTACCTGATCACGTCACATCTGAGTCAATGGGCTACTCCAGTGTCAAAAAGACAGAACATGGTCAAGCAAATCATTTTTGTTTCATAAAAATGTATTTGTTTTATGATGCAACCTTTGCAGATGATTTCTCATCTTTTGCTACTGGCAATGTCCAACCGTTCCAGGTTACACAAATATGGGTCAGCTGAATGTAGGCTAGTTTACCTCTTAGTGTTAAACTCAGTGATACAAGGATACAAGGATACAAGGAAGTTTATTGTCACATGCATATAGTTACTGGAAGTAAGAAATGCAGTGAAATTATGTCTGGTGTCAGCCTATTTGTGCATTTATGGGGGGTAGATTAAGTGGCAAGGGCTGCATAAGAAAGGTGGGGTAGGATTGGGATGGGGGCACCAACAAGGAGCACCCAAGAGCAACAGGGGCAAGGAAAAACTCCCTTACCAAGGGAGGAGAGGGCAGTGTGCAATATGTGTGTTGGAGAAGCTTCCTGATGAAATAATGTGCTGTGTATGTAGGGGAGAGGGGGAGGGGGCAGTGAAGGGACTATTTCAAACAGAGTACTGTATGTATGATGTATGTGAGTGATGACAGTGAAGATGTGTGTGTGGGCGGGAGGGGAGTGGAGCAGTGACTGTGTGTGTTTGTGTGCAGTGTGTGTGTGGGTAGGTGGGGGCAGTGTGCTGTAAGTATGTAGAGGATGTGTGTTGGAGAAGATCCATGATTACGTGATTACGAATACTTCACAACTTGTATAGTAAAGTGACATTTGATGTAGACTTAATAAGATATTCATGGAATATTTACAAAGGCTGGAGAGATTAAATGAATGGTATCCATGTTACACAAATATGATGTTGGACTTTTATTTTGACAAGATGTCATCGTTCTGTCTTCCACATTCATGAAAGGTTTGGTATGAATGTTGAGTCATGTCTCATGAAACAGTCATGAATGCTTTATGTGCAGTTTATGACAGCTGCTATGAATGTGTTATAAACTCACCCGTCAAGTAAAGTGTTACCAAACATTCTCTATATCTCCTGATATTGAAAAGTATAATCACTGTGCATGTGGTTTCCTAGGCATTGACTAAAGGCCCAGACAAAAATGTTATTTTTCAGTGGAGATCTTCTTTGAGGTTGTCTTTTAGTGAAGGACTATGTCCTTGTTTTTTGTATAGTAAAATATGGTTAGCAACCTACCTTACGGTGTACTTTATCATACCGACTTAAATCTAACTAATAAACAAATTCAGTTCAGAATGCACACTAAAGAAGTGTCAAAACACGACTATGCAAGTGTAAACATACAAAATGTCAGAACTGTAGAGATGGAGATATGGAGATACCTAAATTCCTGAATGCACACCAGCGATTATATTATGGAACTGGAATCTCTTTTCTTTTCGTGGAAGGCTGGAGAGTTGGTTGTGTAAGATTTTTCAGTAGATACTGAGTCATCCAGCTGACTGGAAATCTGCTGAACCGGCACAGACTGTCAAACTCTCATTCCAGTCATTCACAGCATGAGCTCAGTCTCATATGACACGTTCATTTTCTGCTGAGTCAGACATCTGATAAAGCCATATGTCACAAAGCTCATACGCCCGATACACTGGAAGGCGCTGCTGTCTGAATGATCACTCAAGGGAAACCTCCCTTCAAAGTCTTTAAGCCCACCTGACCTACTGCAAAGCAGCAAGCCAAGCATTTTGGGCTTTTTATCAATGCGGCCTGCCACTACCTGCAACAGATAACAGTTTGTATTTGTCTGTTACATTGTAATTGCACATTGTAATTAAAATCTAGTACACTGCAATCTATTGTTGAGTACATTATATTGATACTGTGTACATACCAACTGTAAGGTGAGGTTTGAGGATACAATTTGAGTCAGAGTCCGTATAAGTATAATTGTGCTTTTAAATGTTAATTATGAGTGTGCAACGCATCAAACACATCAAAAGCACTGTCATATAAAGTGGTACAGTCCAATGTTCAGTCAACTGTGTAAAAGTCTACAAACTGGGTGTAATCATAGGTATAGAAGCTTGCAAGACAGAAGTAAGTATTGCAATATAAGGAGTTTCTTAAAAAATACACTGAAAGCTATTGCCGGTAATTTGGACTGATGCCATTTACAACACAGATGAACATCAAAGACATTCTGTGCTGTTATTTCTCAAATGGAATGATTGCTGCAAGTCAAATGCTGTGCAGGACATGCACTTCGGGTGTATCATCATTATGCATTCATTTCATTCCTCTTCATTGAGCTGTGGCTGGGCCTGTATCTTTACTTTGCAGAAACACTGCAAAGCAGTCAGAGGAAATACTTCACACATACAGTACACACATAACACAAACACACACACATACACACACACCCTCCATGGTTTGAGGTGCTCCATAAATATAGCTGAGAAATAAAGCACTCTGTGGAAGTTAACACAGGGTTTTTAAATTCACTACCTTTTAGTTTGCTGTCTCCTTTTTGATGTTAAAAAGGATGATAAATGATTCAATGGTACATATTCAGCAGAAGATGAAATCCAAGCAATCACGGACATGAAGTTCCTTTGAAAAAGAGCACAATAGCTGTGGTTAGACACAAAAAAAAGCGTAGTTAAATTACTGGTACACAGCAGAAAGCAGTGGTGGGGAGCTCTTTTCAAAAGCCGTAGGTGGGAAATGGCAAATATTAAGTTGCAAATCGATTTGTGCATGCAGAGTTGTCTGGTTAACCTTGCATGCTCCCAATTTCATTTTGAATTAAACACATTAGACGGCTCTGGTCACTCCTTTCTCATGTTTAATTTCCACCTGATTGTGCAGGGGTGGAAGACAGTGACCACCCCCAGCGGTGCCGGCGTGTCTTTAAGAGGGCTCGGCCCAGGTCTGGCCCTGATGCGGCAAATGTGTGCCACCTTTGGACCTCATCTGACCCAGCATCACTCTCACCTTATACCATAATCTGACACCTTAATGTATCTATTGTTGGTCGGCAGACATCAGAGAGGACTTGGGGGGGGGGGGGGGTTCAATTCAACTCCGAGAGCTCATGCGTTGGTGCCACATTGTCACACTGCTGTTGTGTAAATGACTGTTTTCACACCAATGACTCGGTTGTGTGTGTCAGAGTTATTTGTTTTTTAGATTGCTTTGGTAGATTATAGTGTGCTGTTCTCGGAAAGTGAACTAAGGGAATGTGATGGGAGTTTCAGTGTGCCGGCCATTTCTGTCTGTCAGTGATGGGGAAATAAACTTGAAATGATAATGGTATGAAATGGTAAATGATCACAATCACATAGTACACATTCTTCTGATTGCAATTTTTTTGTTGTTGTTTGCAGGAGTTGCTAGTAGTGTTTTGATTGTGAAACTAACGTCATCCCCTTGCTGATTGGCCTCCACCCTGCGGGCTGAGGGAAACATTAGTGTATTGTCAGGTGCCAGACGCTAGAAAAATGTGGCGTCATCATCACGGTTTGAGGTTTTGTCTTGTCTAGTGTTTTTTTTTTTGGGTCTTTTACAGGGGCGGAGCTCGGGTATTGTGTGAGGGGGGGCGGAAGATGTTTGGCCCCCACTGATTGTTGCAGTAACCCGCACTGTCGCGTTGGCTTGCACTAGCGTAATTTCACCAACCTTTCCATTCACACATGTAATATGCAGTAGCCAATATATGTTTATTCCAGGAAAAATAAAAAATAAAGCCTTTGATCATAGCTCCCTATTCCGGTCAAACAAACAACAACTTTGCTCAACAACTTCAACTCATTTAGCATGTTAAAGGGACAACAACTATCCCATCCTTTTTAAAGAAAAGAAACGTAAATGAAAACAATATCCCATAGCCCTTGCCTAACAGAAAATGAGCGACTGTGAGCTCAAGAACGTTAAAAGTTGGCCCACTTTTAAGAATTTCTCAACAAAGGAAAAAACAGACACGTAGCTTTACAGGCCTAAAAGGACATGCACACTGCAAAAAACATTTAATCTATTTTGAGTTTAAGCATTCTCTCCTTCATGTTTGCAAATCTGTCAATAACTTTATCCTTATTGACCTCAATGTCTCTCTCGATACAGAGGAGCGCTAAGTCTGACAGCCGCGACTCACCCATGGTGGAGCGCAAGATGAGTTTCAGTCGGCTAAAACTTCTCTCTGCCTTCGCACTGCTAATTGGAATCGTCAAGTAAATACGATAAAGAATGGCAAGATTAGGAAAAGCCCGATCCATGTCGTTTGCGATGAGAAATGGGAGGATTCTGTGGGTGTTTAAATGCATGCACAGCTCACTGTACATTGCACAAAATGTAACAAATTCATTAACCACTTCGTCGGCATTGGATAGATCCTGTGAATAAAAGTCCGCAAGCGCTCTAACTTTTTCAGGCGCATCAGAGTAAAATGTTTCGGGTTCAGAGCAGCAAATTTTCCAGCCATTCTCTTGAAATCTGCAAATCGATGATCAAACTGAGAAACAAAGACGTCAAGTATGTAGTAAAACACATCGACTCTGAATCTGTCCCTGCTGTCTTCTAAAATCTCATCTGCGTGTTCATCTGAACACAAACGCTTTTTCTTACGAACTCTTCCCCTATCAAAATCGGTAGTTCCCTCACACAGTATAGCCAGCTCTCTGGCTGTGTTAAACAGACAAAAACTATGCCTAACCCAGCCTACATATATTTTTATTGAACATTTAAGTAGTAAACAATTCCGAATGGATATGTGGTCAATAAACTGTATTTAAAAAAAATAAAAAAATCCTACCAGTGGGGGGCCCCCCCTAGCGGCGAGGCCCCGGGTTGTTTCCTGTTTTCCATGTCATTTGGTTTTACTTCTTGTCCCTGTGTTTGAGTTCTTGTCAACCATGTGTTCCTTTGTTTATTTTGCCATGTGTCTTTGTTCCTTGTGTCTTGTCTCCGCCCCTCACCTGAGTCTTGTTTAGTTTCCTAATCAATAATGTTTTCTAAACAAAGTTTGGGAGGAGACCATAGCCACAGCCATCACTCACCCCACTTACGTTGGTAGGGAATAAAACCCTCCTTACTGCCCATCACGTCACGCTGGAGTTGCAAAGCCTCCCACCTCCTCCCCTGCTCCTCCATTTCACTATTAGCTCTAAGCTCTAAATTACCCCTTATCCATAGGGGGTGTCAGCGGACTCACATGTGTGATCCCCACTATTGGCATCCCACGACCATGGCCAGCTACCCAGCCAAACTTGCTATTCTCTCCACTTAGTCTATAAGCAATCCAATGGGTGAACTAGTGAATTAGTTGTTTAGCTTGGTTCTTGTGTGCATTGCGTTCACTTTGCCTTGTTGCTTTTGCCCTATCGTCTGTGTCCTTTGATTACCTTCCTGATGTATTTACAGTAAGTCCCTGTCTTTGTCATGATCCTTGCTTCATCATTGTGTTTTCTCATGGTTGCTGTGTTCCTGTGAATTCATTGTTGAGCATCTTGTCGTGCATTTGGGTCCGAACCCTAGTCTGCAGCTGTGACAGTTAATCATTCTAATATTGCCTGACATTCTAAGGCAGAATTTATTGTCATGACATGCATATGAAATCACATGTTGTCAGACACTGAGTTGTGCCTCGCAAAGCATGGTTAAATGCATTTGATGACATTAACATCACATTCAAAGAGGACTAAATAGAAACTGTTGATAAGGCTCGGCTCAAAAAAGCATGACACGACTTGGAAATTTAGGAGAAAACCCTTCAAGAAATTAAATTCATAGCTCCTCTTACTGCTTGGAGCAGAAGTTAACAATCCCATCTGTTCATTTAGCAGATCGTGCAGATGCCTTTCATCAAGCCCTGTCTTATACCCGGCACATCGTGGCGCCAGGCACGACACAACTGTGTTTGCTAGTTTGTGGCCAACACAGTTATCATTATGCTGCCAGGGGTGCACACTGTCTCACCCGAAAATGAACCTTGCGTCCAAATCGTTGAATGAACAGGTGTGACAATGGAAAAAACGAGGCGCAGGCGCATGATCCCAAATTGATATTTTGACGACTCTGAAAATGATATCGCCACTGACCAAGAAAACCTGGTCTAAAGTGAAATGTGCGGTATTACACTGTTATTTTGAGAGTGTACTGTCAAGAAGTCTAACTAGTCTGATGCACCTATGGCGAGACCTTAGCAACCAGTCCCTGGTGATGCATTGCAAAGACTGTGCTGTGCTTGAATGAATGTGCTTAGGATTCTTTGTCAGTCATTTGAATGTTATCGGGGTGAGCGTTGTTTTTTTTTCAGCCTATATGTTTTCGATTGTAATCCCTTGTCAGTCAGTACTGTGATTAGTGATCGTTTAGTGGTTGCCTACAAATTCAATAGCTAGCCTAGTACAGACTCATTGGTGTAATGGATGTTACACCTGAAATACACCTATAAATAAATAAACCGGATTAATTAAGAAAAGTAAGAACAACCCTTTTGAACCATGCGCCTGGTGTACTGATTACTACCACCGTCCAAATAGCAAAAGCGAACCCTATAAATGCACTAAACGCATGCAATTTTGATAGTCGAAATAGGTCAGTATGTGTACCCTATGGGAAACCCATAACTCAACAGTAACACGGCATAACATTACAGTGTTATCTGCACCGCACTCTGCCACAGGTTTATAAATGTATAGGCACTTCAGCTATAGTGCATCCAGTCATGAGAGGCCCACTGTATGTTTGGGGCATCATGCTCTAGGTTCCAGTATAACTAGCTTAGGCCAATGCACTGCCTCTTTAGTTCAACAGTGCATTGGATCTGCAGGAGCTGCAGCCTGTATATGCACACAGCACGGTTTGATTGGAAGCCTCTGTGGTTCCGTGTCAGTCAGGGGCTTCGGGGCCCTGGTATGGAGGACAGAAGGGGATGCCTCTGAGCTTGCCAGTTAAAGCAGAGTTAGATCTGTTTGGCTGGGGCTCGGGGTTTGCACGGGGCCAGGGGGGGGTTTGCTGCATGAGTTGCGCAGAGCCAACATTTATCTGGCAAAGCATCAACGCCTCACGGGGTGCCCTAGTTTAAATCGGGGTGTGTTCGTGCTCTCTCTGCCCCCCTCGCCAATGAGGGAGACACACAGAGAGAGAGACAGTTGATCAGAGAGAGAGCCTGCCTCTCTGACGTCATGCCTGCTGATAAACAAAGCCTTTGCAAGACAGAGAGAGAGAGAGAGAGAGCATGGGGAATCTATTTACCAGGGTTGAGAGAGAGGAGCAGACAGAGAGAATTGAGGGAGGAAGGAGAGGGGGAAAAGGAGAAGGAACAAAAAACATTGAGAAATAAAGTGCAAATGAGTGAGGAACAGATAGAGGCAGGGGAGAGGAATGAGAGATAGAGATAAAAAATGGAAAAAGAGGGTAAAAGATAGAGAGAAGTATGGAGAAGTATGGGGAGCGATGAGAGGGAGGGGGAGAGAGAGAGGGACTTAAGGTTCACCGTGAAATAGCCGAGTAAGCACTTTGCTCCTCACTTGAAAGAGGCTCTCGGAGTGGAGTTCTCTCCCGTGACTCCTGGGGTATTCCTACTGTAACATCAGACGCCATTCTCAATATCCCCCCTTCCTCTCCAGCTTAGCTGCTCTCTAAACTACAGGCATGCAGTAGCAACACATCCCCCTTTAGATAGAGAGCCATGGAGAGGAGTGAGGCTCTCTGTGATCTGACTGCCATAGCCTCTTCTGCAGTGTGGGACTGACACGCTGAAGCTGTGCTGCAGTGTTCCATCACCTATAGATTACAGTATTCATTCCATGTGTAATGTACAGATATGGATGATTATGAAGATGATTATATGATTATAAAGAAGAGTGGAGGATGTTTTCAAGAGGAAGCAACAGTGTTTTCTGTGGGAGACATTGTGTCTCCTTGTGAGGTTATATTACTTTATTACTTTACTTTTGTGAGTTTCATTACTTTCAGTGATAGATGAATGGAAAATATGGGGGAGAGGAACCTTATGTAGGAAAGATTTTTTATGTAGCCATTTTGAATGCATACTTTGAAGATGGTTTCTTTCAGCTTCAGTTTACCAAGATGAGGTTCTACAACCTGTCTCCTCAGGATGTCTTTTTGTCATCATGCATTTGTATTGTTTTTAGTTCATAATAACCAAACAAATCTGTCATAATCTTTGTCACGGTTAGAGGCACAAAACATACGTACAGCTATATACTTATACTGCCCTTAGCTACAAAAACACTTTGTAGACTTGCCCCCTCTCCCCCCTTCCCCTTCTCAGCCATCTGACGTCCCACTTTTACAGATGATGGATAGCACAAGGCCTTTAATTTACGTCATGTAGACCTCCACACACAAATCAAAAGCAAGCGCTGTGCATGGCACAGCAACATGGTGGTAGTGTTATGAGACGACATGTGTGGCCGCTGCTGCTTATTGACGTATCTTCCAAGTCAATCCATTCTGGCCTGCGTTGCAGCAGGCTTTGGGAAAGGTAAATCATTTATGAGCTCGCCTGGTCATCTCGGATGACAGGGAATCTGCTGGAAAATGATTCCTCTCACTCTGGAACTGGAGCTAAACCATTTACCGTAATGACAAATATCGCTTTTGGTCACAATAAAACCCTGTATAACGGAACATGTCACTCTGAAATAGAATTTTATAGTTGCAGGAAATCTCATTGTGCTGGGTTGGAGCAGAGTTTTATGGATGCAGGGAACATGGGGAAATTATGATTGCATCTCATTTTCACATTTGTTCTTAATTTCCCTATTTTTATTACAGTGGTGGTTTGTTTTTCGGAAATTGTTATGTTTCAGTCCATTATCATGCAGCTCTAAAGATAAAAATCTGCATATTGTTTTCTTGTTAAACTCTCTCGCATTCATTGTCAGTTTGATATTTACTGGTTTAATAAAGCCTTTGAAACTAGTATTTTTTTCATGCTGGGGAAGAAAATGGATTCCATACGCATTCTCAGCAGGGAACTTCCTGTTATATATAATAACCTGGAAATATATCTAAGTGTACACTGAATAGGTGGATTTGTCAGGGGATGTATAAATAATTATCTTGTTTAAAAAAACAGGTTATTTTTGGCGTATATCGTGCAGAGTGTGGGAAGATCTTGATGAGTTACATTTCTGTAAGTGCTGAGTAGCTGGTAAGTGCTTTACTGGTACTTGCTTATATTCTGTTGCATATTTAATGGACCGACACAGCCTCAGGTTGAGAATATGTATAAATATATTACTGATATTATAGTTTATTTCACTGCAACATAAAAGTGTGGCCTACAGTAGTCATCATTATGTTGCAGTAAATTAAATGGGCTTTAGGTAAAATACACTCTAAGAATGAGCATTCCACTAGGGACTGAACTAACAGAAAATCTATGGTTTAGGTAATTTTTGATGTTTCCTGTATCAACACATTCTCTGGTTATTGCAGTGCAGCCTCATTTCTAATGGACTCATGATTCAAGTCTGAACATTCAGGCGGAACAAAGAATTTGTGAATGAACGTTCAAATTAGGCCTTACTGAATACCCCAATGATATTGCCGAATAAATTCCTACACACTTCCTACACATTTTCTTTTAAAGAAAGCAGAAAAATATCCTCAGCTGATAAAGGCTTGGAAACAGTGAGATGCTGTGACTTGAATTTTGAAGAAATCGTGTGTCTCACATGGCCAGAAGTGCAGTCTTTCTAAATCGTTTGACATTGCTGTGTCCACAGGGATGACTGTGGTGAAGTATTCATGACCAGGGCAGAGGCATGTCTGGGAAGGTCCCCACGTTGGGGATGTCAGCTCCCGGTCACACGTCATGTGTTCACTTAGTGCCACAAAACTGGGCCGCCAGGCATGCTGGGAGAAATCGGTCAGACCCAGTGCTGTCTGCATGTGACCACCTCCTTTATGTGGCCCCCGCCCCCTCACTAGTTTTGTATCCTTCTTTATCCATTCAATTGTAGGCCTTTTTTTTTATTATTTAAAACCCAAGCATGTATATGAATTGTGCTATATTAACTGAAGCTAAAAGAAACCATCTTCAAAGCATGCATTCAAAATGGCTACAATAGCCATTTATAAACTTGCATTTCCTTTTCTTCACCCACAAAAGCAAATATACTGGAGAGAACTGTGACCTTATTGGCTTCAACTTTTTGAGGCTCAAAAACACAAATAATCAAAACATATTGTTTATTTGCACGCATGCTGTATCAGTCCGGAACAATCAGGCATGTGAGAAGCAGAGATATCACCTCATTGTGAAAACTAGGGCAGGTTTTTCAACTTTGGGTTTGTTCTTCGTTCAGAAGTTAAGACAAGAAAGTTGCAACGCTCTCTTCCGTAATGGAACTCCAGGGAGAGAACCTGAAGGTCAGCTCAGCATCATAAAACGCAGAAGAGCAGAACAGACTGTATTTGCTGCCTCCCTTCTTTATTTAAGCCAACGTCTGTGTATATCTGTGCCCAGCTGCAATGGCTTCAGCTCAAATTAGTTCTGTTTATCTTATTTCTTTGCACTTCTGTTTTTCCCCCTTTTTCCTCTCTCTCTCTCTCCACTGGATGCTTGTTTGACCTGGGGAGAAGTGCTGTCCTCATTCTCCTGTCCACCTTTTTTTTTACCTCTCACACAAAAGACTGTGATTAAGCTGTCATGACCTTATGACCACGGACTGCAGCCAAATTAAAACGGGTGGCAAAAAGATGCTGTTCGTTGATATAGAAAGGTTATGTGACGTCCGGTTTTAGGACACGTGGACAGAACAATATGTGTGACAGCGACTATTCATCCTGAAGGGCTATGACTGGACAACGGACAGAGAAACCACACACTGAAGGGCATTGTTTTGCTGTCTCATATGGTTTGAAGTATAAAAATACTCTGCAGTTCAATAATGTTTGCATCTGCCATTTTGGCATGGGAAAACATTGATTGCAAAGGATCAAAAAACATTCTGTAAACACAGCTCTGACAAGGTTGTCATAAGTCAGCAGCACTCCCTGATAGCAAAAGAGCAGCAATCAGAGCAGTTGGGACACGCTCACAGAGTATGTTCATTTGGAGTCACTGACTGGATGTACACTGACATCATCAGAGAATTTCCAGTGGTTGTAATTAGTCCTCTGAAATCCCTTCCAACATTTGGGTTTAATACAACTGAGGGGTCAACTCCCAGAGAGGCCAGACAGAGGGACTGGCAAGAGTAAATTAGCTGGACACTGTTTCAGGGCCCAGTCTAAACATCAAAGACTGCATGAATAATGAGACCATTAGTTGTCTGTACCTAGTATTACCATAAGGACACACGCGAGGACCTTTTCAGACGCATCCACACATTTTAATCGAATCGACCGGAAGTTCTAATCAGAGCGTACGCTTGAAATGGAAATTTTAATTGTCCTATTTATGTGCACATTCAGTTTTCAGGACTTAAACTGCCACATGAAATGTCAATCATTTTCCCTGAGGAAAATATGGAGGAATATTTTGTTTGGAGTTATAAATATGTTAACTTTGCCTTATTTGCCCTTATCTGCTGTTGGGAATTCCATTTTACTCCAATTAAAAGACATTTCTATAATCCACACATACACAAAATTGACATAGTAACAATGGACATGTTTGCAAAGTTATGGCTTAAGACAGTGGGGCCGATGAAGTCTTATGTCCATCTTTTGTTCCTTTAACATTTCTTATGAAGCAAAGCTTGAGGTTACTGTCATTGTTCTGACACTGACATTGCATGAAGTACTTACAGTATGTTGTGAAATACACCACAAATAGTGTTCCTCAAGCAACAGAAGGCCAAGCAAGTGACACCAAGAACTAGGTTGTTGCAAATACTGTATATACACTGTATTGTAGTCGGAGTAGACCCGTTGTGAAATACCTCAGAATCAGTAAGTGAGTTAGTGGTACAGACAAGGAATTGTGTAGTTCCAGCCGATGGTGTCACTCTAGCAATACAGACAAAATAGGCTAGACAATATGCAAAACACAACATATAGACAATACACAACGTGTAATAGGCCAGAAACAATACAAAATATACACAATATACAATAGACAATAAACAAAAACGCAGTCTTTAAATATAAATGGGTGAGACTGAGGAAGAGAATAATCCAGTTGAAGGTCTCAGCTTGGACAACAAAGTAGACCATAATGGTGTTCATTATCACAACTCTACACTAATGAAATCAATAAAACATTTTGAGACCAAGCTGCAAGTGATTTAATGAAGAAAAAATACACCCACTGCTGAAATTCATGTGGAATACCATTATTGGAACTTGTGTTGAGATGTCCTTGAGGCATAACCCTTAGAGAGAATAACCCTGAGCTCCCAAAATCCAAATAACCTATTTGCTTTTAAGGGGGTAGAGTAAAATGACTGTCCTTGGCATGCCATTTCTTCTGTCTTTCTTTCTTTCCTTCTTTCTTTCTTTCATTGTCTCTTTCGTTGTCTGTCCCTGACCTATCTTCAGTGCACGTTGGGTAGCAGACAAGCGGTATGCACTGAGACTCCTGTCGTCCAAATGTACGTTCAGCGGAAGAGTCCGGAACAGATGGCCCAGATCCCCGGCATGTTCCCGCTCTGGTAAAAGCTCAGTGTGATTAAGCCGGGGTCCTCTGCTAACAAGTCACTTCAGGATGGCGGAGACCTGGTGCCTGAGCGTGATACATTATTAACAGCCACTCCGGGCTCCTCTTGTCTCCTCTCCCCTCCCACAACGTGCCTCTTTGGGGGTATTTCACAAAGCAGGATGGATGTGGCATAGAGTTTCAGTGGCCTCTAGCCAGGCACCATTCTGCTAATCTGTGAAATTGGTATGATCGGATGGACACTGTAACCCGCTAAATCCTCAAATGGATTCAAGGCCTGGGAAAATACTTGTGTGGTGCATTATTTCATTTTTTTGCTCTTTTTTTTTTTTTACTCTGGGTCTTCCCTTCTCAAACGCGTAATCCCTGTTACAGCAACGCAAAGCTAATCCTGACCTCTGTCCAAATCAGCGCACTTGGCTGGGATCCACCTCCGAAATCCTGAATGAAAAGATTCTGTTAAAGCAACACTTCTCTGACGTGGCCAGGCAGAGGCTGGCGGAGCATGTGTATGCGTCCCACAGCGACTCACAAAGTTCACAGTGAGAATAGGGATACAGCCGGCGACGAAACAAATCCCTTAAACCACATCTACAGATCCCTTTTATCCATTTTAGGATAGAACAGAGAACAGACTTATCCTAAATCTGATCGGTTTCAGTACAGCAGAAGCAACTATATATGGCTAATTATGTAATATGAATTCATAATATGTCAATTGTGCATAATCAGGTGGGAAGATTGTATTGTAGGAAAAATATGTACGCGGTCAGTGTTAAACCACATGTTTATGTGGATTACACGCCAAGAGGTTGCATCTACATGTACCTAACCTCGTAAACCAGACTCTTCAATTCGCTTCTCTTCGTGCAAAGAGTCTGGCCAGGCGTTTGGTAATGACATATGTTAACCTGGGGGGACGCAACGATAATGATAGACTTGCAACTTACAGTGAACGTAGTGCTCTCAGCCACACCCTTTGTTTGCTGGTTGGTTGGTGGTTCGCTGGTTTGGTTTTCTACACGAGAAATCCGTGGAAAGCACATCTGTGTCAGTCTACGACTGAAGCGAAATTAAATTGAGCGGAAGTACGTAGACGGGCGGAGACAGGCTAGCATCAACCTGCTTTGACCTTACTCAACTTCATTACTTTACTTAGTGGTGTTGCTAACAATCTTTTCAGATGCAGTTTAGTTATTTAGATCCAGCAGACTGGGTTCTACATGTCAAAATGGTCAATACTGCTCATGCAATAAATAGAACCAATGAGCATTGAATTGGTTTTACTAACACTGGCTTTCAACTCTACATACAACTCAACATCAGGGAATGTTCCATAAAAATTATCGTTTGAGAGTTGTAAATGTAGAACTGGGGTAATGGAGGATTCCCCTGTCAATGATACAGATTTGAACAGATTTGATGCCTTATTTTACTGCTCTTGGGTGCAAGTGTCACTGACACACATTGGCACACCTATGCACATTCAGTGATGTTTGTCACTGGCCCGTGATGTCTGACCTGAACTAATTGCAGTGATTCAGGAAATGATGGATCCTAAACACATTCTGATTTGGTACTTAGCAGACCTCGCTCTTATAAGCACTGGAGCAGATGCCTGTGTTTGGAAATGGATGGGTTTGAAATCCATGGATTTGATTTTCACCACCATGCTCCTCACTCGTTGAGAGCTTGCCCTGTCATCTCTTATTAGTGCTGCCTGATTTCTGTAACAGTGTTGTGAACAAATAAGAGCTGAGGGTTACCCAGGAATGCCTGAACATATTACCTGAAAATATGAGGATTTTGTCCAGGCATTTTGGCAGGTAATCAATAGAAATTACTGTTTTTATTCCAAGCGAGACAGTGCACCAGTTTGACACCTCAGTGTGCTTGGTGATGCACTGGACTTTTATATGGTTTGCTCTGTGTATCGGCATGGAGTTTTTAATGCAGATCCAGGCAGTACTACCTGTCTTGCCACTAACAATGAGCACTCCATTCATTGATTCTTTTTTTCCTTTTGTGATTCTGTTGCAGGAGTACCAAATCGACATAATTTTCGCCCAGACGTGGACAGACAGTCGACTAAGATACAACAGCACAATGAAAATATTGACTCTGAACAGCAACATGGTGGGTCTGATCTGGCTGCCTGACACCATATTCAGGAACTCAAAGAATGCAGACTCTCACTGGATTACCACACCCAATCAGCTCCTTAGAATATGGAATGATGGAAAGATCCTCTACACGCTGAGGTAAATTTGACGTGTGTGTGTGTGTGTGTGTGTGTGTGTGTGTGTGTGTGTTTGTGTTCCTGTGTGCCTGTGTGTGTGTGTGTGTGTGTGTGTGTGTGTGCATGTGCATGCATGCGTCAGTGTGTCTGATTTAAGTTATCATTGTTTTTATTACTGAGCTAGAATATTGTAGTTGAATATTACAAGATAAAAGTGAGATATAGTTGCGTATGCTAACCACAGACCATTACTCACAAACAATACAATGTATTTGAAACTTTGTGAAAGCGTTGTTCAATATTCTTTAAAAGCAGCAACATTCTACAAATGTAACTGTTGTTTCCAAAACTTTTGAAAGAAAACATTAGGATAAATGATCATTCAGAAGCGATTTCACATGAGGACTACATTTATAATTAGGGGATATTAACACATTAGAGGTGACATTTGGAGACGAGATGCAAACTAAAAAAACTACAAATGGCCCTTAATGAGACATCTGGGACGTCTGTTCTCAGGACCGGCCCTTTCTGAGCTCTTAATCTGTCGCCTTGACTGTTGGTGTGACTGATCCTCTTGAGAACACAAAAGGGGTCTGCTTAATTGGATTGTTTTAATATCCAAATGAAAAAAGTAATCAGATGGCACTTTTTTGAAAGAATATCAATGACCATTTCAGTGACAAGCTCTTTTGTCCATGAAGGCCCTCTTCTTTTACCTCACCCTCTTAATGTTGTCAGTTAAAGTTAAAATTAGACAAACTTGCTAAAACAAATCAAAGTGTTCAACAACAGTAAAGTTGTCCCTGTCACAGCTGTTAATAACTTTGATATCAGAATGTCACTAAAGATTCCCTCGTGGGGTATATGAGCACAGGTGTCAACCTCCTGACAGCTTTGGCCATTATAAAGTTTGACAGATCTCGACTCTGTTCTGAGCCTTTGTGGAAGCCATTAAAAAACACCGGCTCCATGGGAAGCGCTTTCCTTTTTGGCTGCAGGATAAACAAATCTTCAATCATCTTTTTGCTGAAATGCCTTTGGTGGAAAAGAGTCCCAGATTTGTTGCCAGAGATTGCTCCTGGCCTCGGGTGAACTGGCAGATTGTGGTAGCGCTTAGACATGTGAAATGTGACTTCATCGTGGCCTCTGTATGCCATGGATCAGCGAAGAGCCCTGTCATCGTGACACAGCCACTGAGTTAAGATGGGGAAAGTTTAGCACAAACAAGGCCGCTTAAAGTTCAGCCAGTCTAATGTGTCGCCTGATCTTATTCATCAGCCTCATAAATAAACACACATTTTTTGTACATGCTGTGACAGACAGGGACAACTTCACTGGAGCGCAAGGGGCCGAACGTGTTTTTGGGAATGGTCCAGAGGGAGAGGGCACTGTTAACTCATTGAGTGCCAAAAACGTAATATTACGTTTTTCCTTCCCATGCGTTGAGTGGCAAAAACGTAATATTATGTTTTTAGCTTTTTTTTTTAAATTACGAAACTAGACACTCTAACACATCTTATATGTGATTTTGGGAACTCTGTGATGAATGGAAATGAAATATACGACGATCGAAAACTCACAATCATTTTATCATAAGACATTTTATCATAACTCGGTTGCCGCTTTGGGTCGAATCAGTGACGCATGCATGTCAGGTCAAAACCAGGCCATTTTCATGGGTCTATCACTAGGTGGCAGTCTCGACAGGTCTCGCTGATCACTTCCCGGAAAGTTTACAGGCAACACTTCATATTTCATGAAAGACGTTATATCTCCATTTCTAGAAAAAAAACTGCGATTTTGATGAAAACTAGCCACTGTTTATCTTAGGATTTCTTAGGAACAAAGGCGTGTAGAAATACACGGTTTGCACCCACTGAGAGCTTAAAGTCTCACCTTTTAAACGAGCCATTGTATGTGTTCATAGCTATAACACAGAATATGCTGTGGCTGTACAAAAATCATCAACAATGGTCTAGATTGCTGGCCCTCTAGTAGCCTGGTCCTTACCGCCTGTGACTACATTTCTCTTCGTCATATAGTCTGGAACAAAGTAATAATAATCTGTCTCCGTAATGGGCGGATGCTTATTTTCAGGTTTAGAATCATTGGAGTTCCCTTAACCAATCAGCAACATTTGGTAATGACGTATGCAGTGCGCCGGAGTTCAGGCTTTTACGCTTCCCACTTCTGCTCTCAGTAGTAAACAGACTGCTGGCTAGTATGCAGGCTACCTGACCGCCAGGGCAGTCTCTTCGTAGTGGATATATCTCTAACTTGCGCCAGCCACAGACCTAGAGTTGTATACCAAAAGCGTCACATCGCCGAGATTATATCAGCTCTTGTCACACGCCAGTTTTCCCTCTTATCTCTTCTCGCCGCTTATCAGACGATTGTTGTTCTACGCAGCCCGGTGACTTCGTCAGAGCTTACTTTGTTCTCCACGGGCTGTTCAGACTACACTCTCGGATAAATTGGATTGTACTGACGACCTACGTGTTATTTAATCTGAAGCTTGCTCAGTTAAACTAACAGTTGTTCGGCATAAAACAAAGCACCTTGAGCCACGCTCGGTGACTGGCTAACATTACTGTCCACAAGCACGGTAGCCTCGCCTGGAGCCCAGCTCGGCCACAGGCTAGCCTCTGTCAAACACAAACATGGAGCGGTTTACCTTGAGCCCAGCTCGGTAACCGCTAGTCCCAGTCAAGCACAATCACAGCAGCCTTGCCTTGAGCTCCGCTCGGTAACCGGCTAGCTCACATCAAGACACACCGCCTCGCCTTGAGCCCCACTCGGTAGGGTAGCTAGTAGCTAACATTCCATTCCTTAAGTAGGCCTATGCCGCATTGATTTTGTTAAGGTAATTTGAGAGTAGCGGGGAGAATAACGAGCAGCAAACGTTTATTTGAAAACATGATAAGTAGTGATGCACGTAGTACACTTGTGCGTTTAGGTTTAGCCATCACCATCTGATAAATCAAACTTTTCCCAAAGCCAGTTGGAAGGAGAGTTATATGTCCTTGCCATTTATAAAATTGACAAGACAAGCCTCTTGCTCCTGCTTTAATTGTGTGATGCCCTCGAGAGTTGCAACAACTTCGCGGATAGCTTCTAGCGTCTCTTCCTCCGTCGCCATTGTTGCTGTGCTGTTGAACTACAAGCTTCGCTGGACTACAAGCAACTCGGCAGGCAAGTTCCGTGTCATCACTCAACTGTTCGCTGATTGCCGCGGTCGTACGCGAACCGCATAATGTGGGTTGGGCCAGACTACGTGCGAGGCTGAAATCAAATTTTGGCCGGAAGTATGTAGGATGGTAACACCAGGCTAGCACTCTAGGACAAAGCTTCCGAAAACAGCTTGGCATTCAATGAGTTAAGTCACTCAGATTCACAGCCACAAATTCAAAACCATTCATCATGCCTGCTATCTGGACAACTCCCAGGCTTATCAGAAGCAGAGTTGATAACTACGCAAGATTTGCACATACACCTTGTTTACCATCTTTAAATCATCCCCAAAAGTACCAGTGATGGGACGGGCAGACATAGCAGTGAAATCACTGGGAGACATACAGGTCTTAAAACTAAACTGATATTCATCTTAATTTCTTGTGAAAAACTAACTTAACATTAGTTATAAACTTCATTCAACTTATTTCCTGTGATCCTCTCAATGCACATATGAATTGAGGCTGGTTCTGTAGTCCATGCTTCAGGATATCTGTTTCACAGTAGCATAATGCTTTGACATTGAGCATATTGCCTATCCTGTCACCACCACCCGTTAGGGGCGAGCAAGGCCCTCTTAATGTGTTGTAACCATTATTGTTAACTTTACAGGAGGTCCTCATTTTGTAGATAACTGTATAGTGTATAGTGCAAGTTTTGTCTATGTTGTTTTTTGTTGTTGCTGCTGTGAGACAGTATGTAAATAATATCGCAGACATGCATAATGAAAGCAGATGTGAAGGCAGTTGGCGCCAGCGGCTGTTTTCTTCATAAATAAAGTTTGTGTATATGTAACGGATGCCAGCTAGCTTAGCTGTGCTTGTGGAACGTTGGTAAACCTCACTCCCCGATGCCTCAATAGTGCTGCTGGCATGCGAGCCAGTAGCCTGGGCTATTGGCTCAATTGTTAGCGCGCTCGCCTCCCGATCCGAGGTGCTGCTGTTTCGCGGGTTCGAGTCCAGGCGTGTGCAGGGCTGAATCACGCAGGTTCAACACAACACAGGTTACATTGGTGCCGTGACCCGGATCGGGAGTGAGGTTTAGGGGGGTGAGTGTAACGGATGCCAGCTAGCTCAGCTGTGCTTGTGGAACGTTGGTAAACCTCACTCCCCGACGCCTCAAGAGTGCTGCTGGCATGCGAGCCAGTAGCCTGGGCTATTTTTTTTTTCTTTTTCGCATGTCCAAATTTCCGTAAAGGATTCCCGGGACACTGAAAGACCGGGGTACACGAAACTTGGTGGGCATGTAACCCCATATGGATAGCATGGAACCATCGTTTTTCGTTTTGATCTGTAGCCCCCCCGCTGGACTGGACCCCCCGAAAGGAGGGTAGGGCAGACACAGTTTTCTGTGAATATCTCGAAAACTGTAGGGTTTAGAAGGACCTTTTTTTTTGTATGTTGATCTCAAGGGGCCATGTCAACCCATTCCATAACCACTCATTTCATGTATAGCGCCACCTAGTTAAACACAAAAAAGTAAAAATGAGGTGTTGTAATCGCAGGTATCTGTGACCTAACATAGTCAAAACTGCTCGAAATTGGAAGTGTAGGATAATTATGACACCCTCTGAATGCACGCCAAGTTTTGTGGAATTCCGTTCATGGGGGGCCACACAATAAATTAATTTATGTTACTATACACCAACTGGCCTGTAGGTGGCCGGAGACAGTTTAAAATAATTTATGTGTACATTTAGTGACCATACACCAACAAGGATTCCCGGGACACTGAAACTTAGTGGGCATGTAACCCCACATGGATAGCATGGAACCATCGTTTTTCGTTTTGATCTGTAGCCCCCCCGCTGGACTGGACCCCCCGAAAGGAGGGTAGGGCAGACACAGTTTTCTGTGAATATTCTGAGAACCGTAGGGCCTAGGATGACCAATTGTTTCCGTATGTTTGCCTCCAGGGGTCATGTTAACCCATTCCATGTGCACACATGTGCATAAACAGATACACACGCACACACATACATTCACAGTAATCATATGTATGACACATACTCACACAGTAGACATATGTACGCATGCATGCACATGCACAAACACACATACGCAGACAAACACACAAGCACGCACACACACACACCCACACACATAAACATAAACGTGTGCACGCACACATGCACACAATTCAAGAATTTCTCAGAATTATGAACAGGCAAGATGGGGGTGGGGTGTATAAAATCAATTTTACATGTGAAATCTATGAACTAATCATGTTTTGGTACTTGTTGTCTAGCAGATACCAGTGAGAACTGAGTGTGGATAATGCAATTTAGTGAGACAGTTAGAATCATATAGGCCTTTCAGCGTGATTTATTTTTGTGAAAAAAATGTGCTGGACTGGGCGGCGGTCATATTTTGTACCGCTCTGCGGTACATCTAGTTTACATATATTGCCATATATCACATTTTTGTATGGGGTGGACCTTCCTCAGTCACCTTTCCTGGAGTGCCTGGATTCGTTTTCCTTCTCACGATTGAGTGGCCTGTGCACAGAGGGGATGGGCGTGTCGAGTGTGGGGCTTAAAGAAGCAGCGTGAATCAGGGCGCTGTATGAGTTGAAATTGTATGTATTTCCAAAAACCCTATTTCTTAACGGAATGTGGCAAAATAATTGTTTTTTCTCGATTATACTATTTTTGTGATTGTTTGGAGCCAAAACTGAGATTAAAATTTTGAAATGTGAAATTCGATTAATTGCACAGCCCTACTGTATATTAACAAAGATATTATTGGCATGTCTATGGTATGTTTTTTGTTGGTTTGTTGGTTTGTGTGTCAATAAGCAGGGTTATTAAAGAAAAATATTGGTCCAATTTTTGTGAAACTTGGTGGAATAGTGTAGCATTTTGTATTGCATTTTGAGCATATCTGACCCAGCAGGGAAACGCTCTATGAATTAAGTTTTACTTTCACTAACATTATGAGATACTGCATTTGGCTCAGACAGAGGTCGGCACACTCCAAATGCCTCTCTAGTTCTAGCTGAAAAATATTTTAATCCTTCTCCATCTTAGGAGCACATGCACAACCTAGAACACTGAGATTCCCTCAAAAAGAGCAGGAGAAACATGCACCTGTTTCATGAGGATCACTGAAATGTCTCCTATAGCTAACACCAGCCATTGAAGCCAGAGGCGCTATATACAGTAAGCCATAGAAGGTGTAGCTCATTGTTTCACTACCCAAGAGTGGGATTAGATAGTGAGGGGTGGGCCTTGAAATTACTTATTTACCATACATGCACGTTTATATAAAACACGGACAGACACATTTACGTTTATATAAAAAAAATACTGAATTCTGAACAGCACACACATAGATGTCTGCTATGTTTATATAACAGGGCACACACATAAAAAGATTCAGTCCATAATTTTAAGTTAATAATCAGTGTTCCATATCAATATAGTCTGTAGTGGTAGCCATGGCAACAATGGGAAGTAGTGTTCACAGCTAATTGATTGATGAGATTGATGTGTGTCATTGCATTCACATCAGTAAGAAGAACAGTAGCAAAAACAAGTGTATGGATTTGTTTACTGTGCTATAAGCAAGCTAGCATCCCTCCACCACGCTCATTATGGAGTCATCCTATCTCCATTCCATCAATTATTTTTGTATGCTGAGACACCTTTATGGTAATGTTCTCTTACGTATTATTTATGCTGTACTTTGACTCCGACTCAATGTTTCATAAGAAATTAGCTGTAAGCTTCTTTATAGTATCTGTGTTGTATACTCAGTAAAATAAAAAGTTAAAAACGTGGCAGACATATCTAAAAATAAAAAATAAAATCCATTGCGGTCTTCTGTCTGTCTGCATGTTGCCCCAAGCTCAAACAACAATGCCAAAACTCTAGCTCTTAAAAAGATGCATTCCATACTTTCTCCCAAGGTTGACACTGATGAAGGCCCTTGTCAAAAGCCGCCTTACACTGACAACCACTGCAAACAAAAATCTTGTTCTGTGTTGGTTAACAGAAAGCCAAATCACAAGAAAAAATAGATACTTTTAAAAAAGAGTGAAACTCACCTCCAGCGTAAGGAATGTATTTTTGGCGGAGTGCGTCTTGGTTAATTTATTTCTTTGAGCGAGACTTAAGACAGTGGCCTATTTGGTGCTCCAGCCTGTTTCCTGAGAAGCAGGGGATGCAAATCTGCTATTTGGACCAGGGGAGATTTCACAGCCGAGCAGAGCAACTTTGTCATCCTGTCTCCAACGCTCTGCCAAGCATTTCCTTGGCAACAGGAAGGCCCCGCATTCAGGCTCACAGGCAAGTTCATGACAGTCCAATCAGGAACAAACAGTATTAAAAAAAACAGCGACCCACCACCACCACTACTACCACAAACACACACACACACACACACATACACACACCTCAGTACAGAGGCACATTAGGAATCAATATTCATGGGCTCTGCAGTCCCACCAGTGGTAGTTGATGATTAAGGGGGGCAGTGAAATGCCATGCTCCAGATTAATTGCTCTCGTTGGCGTTGTTGTCAGCTCGGATAAACAATGGAGGCTATTCAGGTGATGAGGATGCTCCCTCGCGCCAGGGCTCTGTACACTCTCATCTTAGATTGTCTGTACAGATATCCTCATAATTTATTCCCTGGCGTTAGTCACTGTCTTAACACCTGATGTTGATTTATTGTTACCTTCCACCAAGGAGATTATGTTTATTAGTTATTATGTTTTTTGTTGTTAAGCTAAAGAAAATAGAGCACATAACTCCAGTTCTCAGGTCTTGGCACTGGTTCCCAGTTTAGATTCCTAGACAGTGTAGCTTATGCCAAGCATAACCAATCCTCCTCTGTCGTAACAGCACATTAAATTACTATTGTGTGATAATGTGCTAGCCTGGATGCTAGACGAATTTAGCCCCGCCCACAACATTTGAGGTCGGGAAGTTCGGTCTGGACTTGTTCTTTTGTGGAGCAACTATGCCCGAACCAGAGCTGTTCAGAGTCACAGTTCGGACCAGAACTCCTGAACGGTTTTGTTGAGAGCTGAAAATGAAATTGTGTTTGACAGAAGACAGATGTACAGATGTAGGTTGCTAGTGACAAAACATCAGCTTTCAGCATGGTACGATGTCTTTGTAAGTGACATTTAAATAAAAAGTGTTTCATTCTTCCTGGTTGTTCCTTACAAAAACGCTGTTTGCTAAAAGGTAGACATTTAGATTTCGCTATCACGTCTGTTGTACAAGATATTTACAGCGCAATAACCAGAAAAAAATGTTAAGGCATTTGTGGAGAAGAAGGCATTTGGAGAAGAAGAACCCCTGTATCAGTTGAAACACGCACCATAATCATATCCCAATGGAGCAGTATCAGACTCAAATTCTGACTAGAATTGAGTATAACGACGTCAGGCTAATAATGAAATAACTTTGAACGTGAACTTGTTATTGGTTTGTTTGTTTGTGTCTGTAAGCACGGTTATGCAAAAACTACTGGACCCATTTTTATTCAACTTGGTGGAATGGTGTAGCATGGGCCAAAGAGGAACCCGTGACATTTTGGAGCAGATCTGAGCCAGGGAACAGCTATGTGAATTAAGTTTCACTTTCACTAGCATTGCAAGATTGGGTGGAGGACAGGATGCTCCAAGAGTCTTTGTAGTTTGGATTTAAACTCACTTCGAAATAGTTCTGAGAAAAACCTCTCCGTTGCTCTCAACATTGTGTGTAACATGCTGTTTTGTACAGTCAGGCTGTGATGTGACTTTCCTTGTCGCAGTCAAAGGCATTTCCCTGTGATGCAGTCACTGGCCTACATCTGTGCTCCCCGTCTCACGGGACTGGAGCGCGATGTTGTGGGGTGTGAGGTGAGGCACAGGTGTGTGTGGGGAATACACAAAACCAATCTCCGTCCTCCGTCAGACATAAGCCAACAAATGAGAACTGTCTCGGATACTTACCCTCTCATTCCTATCCTGTTTGACTCGCCGTGTCTCCCAAAGTGATGTAGTTCTCAAACAGAGCTGTCCCAGGGCCTCTGTCTAGTGTGTTCTGCAAACAGCGATATATTTGTTAGACGTCTGTGCAGAGGTTGTATCAGCCCTCTGAAGGCTGCCAAGAGGTTCTGTTTTAGTTTTTTTGCACCATGCCCTTCACCTCTTGTAATGTGCAGGTCTTGTTGTGCTCTAGTGGAAAATTGGGTTTTGGAGTGGTTTAGGTTTGGACAGACATGCCAAGTTACATCTGTTATGATTTGTACTGTGTACTTTTTCCAAGTTTGAACAATTTGAGCCCAGAAACTTTCCTATGAAACTAAGGAAACTTTCCCTCTTCATTAAGCAAGCGGTAAGATACTGTACATTGTTCACTAACTCTCACTCTCCATATTGTATCTCTAACATCTGTTCTGAGCATCATTTAATTATACGTTTTGTTTGGGATGTTTAAAAGAAGATTGAAAAAAGAAGAAAAATGCTTTGCAAAGCTCCAAATGATCCACAAAATGTAATAGTATGTAACAACGGCCCTTAGCTATTCTAAAATCCAAAAATCAGTGTAACCTACGGCCTCTCGGGGCTTATTGCTTAAGAGCATTATTACAATGTACTAACAGCCATGTCATGTAGTGTGTCCAGGAATGAAAATTAGCACCTGCCAAATGGTGGTAAAATACGAAAGTAGCTGGTAGATTTCAGACTCAAAGTAATGTTACTTGGTGTTTTAAGCCCCCAACATCGTTTACAGGGCAGCGCTGCATGGAAGGCACTAGGGTTAGGCAAGGGTTAGGGTTAACGTTAGGGTTAGGTGCCTTGAAGTTGACGGTCGCAATGCTCCCTTGAAGTCAACGGTGGGGGCTTAAAACACCATTTAGCCAAAGTAATCATTTCCTATTGAGTGGATGGTGAATTTGATCAAAAATCTGCCAGTGCACATACACGTTTCCAAAATGTAATCCACCTCTGAGTATGTCCCTGATGATAACATTTCTATGAATCTGTTGTAGGGTTTCATGATTGTTCTCAAATGTATACGCCCATGATTAATCTTCAGTAAAGAGAGCAATACAGTATATTCCAATATTAAGTCACAACTTGTGCTATAATTACAATCAATTCTTTAGTTGCTCAATTTTGGAAACCCTCACACATTCTATTTTATCCTATTTTAGCAATCTAAAACGCATAGTCACTAGCGAATACCTTAATTAGATTTAGTGGATTGTCCAGTCCACATTGGGAGTGGTTTTGTTATCAAACGTTATCAAACGTCAGGCAGATGGCGCAACAAGGCGTTCCTATGTTTCTTAATCAGTCATGAGTGTGTTTTGGGCATAACATAATTTACATCAATGAGGATGATGACAGTGACAGTGTGTCTTCAGCTGTGCTTCATATGCATCTTTCGCTATAGACCATGTTTTTCTTGGTCAGTGGCGTAATGCTGTTTAGATGGTGTAAGATAGCGATTTTTAGATAATGCGCCACCTTAGGTCGTTAATTGCCACACCCTTGGGCGCAAAGCTGAATAAAAGTGAAATGCATGGCACAAAACTTGAGTGTAAAATAGTAATAAACTTTGCATCGGGATGATAATCCGCTTTGCGCCAGGTTTTGCGTTGTGAAAATAGGGCCCTCTGTGTCTCTCTCTCTCTCTCTTTCTATTTTTCATTCTCTCTTTCTGTTTGTCTCTCTCTCTTTCTTTCTTTTTCTCATTCTCTCTGTCTGTCTCTCTCTCTCTCTCTCTCTCTCTCTCTCCCTCCCACATTCTGCAACAATTGGTGAAACACACAGCCACACACACATACACATGCACACAGACACAAAAATGATACATATCAGTGATATTAGGACCCATTTTGGACTCCAAATAATACTTGAAATATACATTTCAGGCCCTCTGTTGGCCTGCCTATTTTCTATAACTGTCTGTAATATAAGAAGTATATTCTCCTGGGGACGTTACACATCAGGTATATTTGCGATAACTGTCCTTAATCATAATCAGATATTATATATTGGGCACCAACAAATCAGGCTTAGTGTGCATTAAATGCTCCTAATGTGATCGGTTATTACATTTTCAGCTTTATGACATGATGGGCCTCTTACAAGCCCTGTGACTGCACTGTGTGAGGTAGGTAGTAGCCTAACTCATGGAGCTGTTTTTCTGTGTCTCTCTAGGCTCACCATCAACGCTGAGTGCCAGCTTCAGCTGCACAACTTCCCCATGGATGCCCACTCCTGCCCCCTCATCTTCTCCAGCTGTGAGTTCCGCTCGAGCCCTTTCATCATCTCTGCCTCTTTCTCTGCAACAAATACAAAAATACGTCAAGCGTATCAAAGATGCATTCATCATGGTGTCTGCTGGATAAGCAAACTTTGGCTGGTGTGGAGTTTGGGTTGTTTGCAGTTGAAGAGATCCGAGAACGTATTACCATATACATAAAATGTCATAGTAAAGAGAGTTTCCTTTGCTTCTGTGTGTGAGAGGAGAATGTGGAGGTGCAGATATGTTTTGATGTTATGTTATTGCTAGTGTTTTACAAATGATATATTTTTAAGAGGTTTTAACAATACTTCATTGAGGATCAAAGAAAGAATAAGTTAAAAATAACATCAAACACTGTGGGGTTTTTTTAGTAAGTAGACATGCCATTGTCAACTCAGATAAAAAGAAATATTACATATGTTTTCACAGGTTATTAGATAGGTTTACTTGCAAGAATTGGATTTATACTGTATGTGTGCTGCTGTGCTTGTGCTTGACTACCTGATCAGATCCTATCAAAACAACAGAAATAAGGAAGTAAATATAGACTATATTTGACCAGCTCATCTGCAGGAGCAAAATGTGACAGATAGTGTGGACCACTGAAGTGAAGTCATAGGTGCTTTGATCTGTGCCTTGGACTCTCAGCTTTAAAGCATATATGTATTTATATTGCCGTCTTATTTATATTGCATTGTTAAGAAGGTGTGGTGTTTTTCTGTTTATGAAGGTTCAGGTTGAAGAAAGATGCTAGTCTTTTTTTCTTCAAATGTCAAATGTAGTGGAAGCAGTGGAATGAACTGTTGTTCTGCATGATGTTGTGTATAGCTAATTTCAAATGATTCACTTCTTTTTCAGGTAGGTCGACTCAAATTTAAACATTTGCATCATAGGCAAGTGCCTTTAATGCTATAAGCTAAAGTTAACTGAAAGAACAGAGCTAATCTAAGTTTGTCTGTTAGAAACCAATGAAATACCGTGACTGAATCGTTAAGCCATTTTACTATCTACTGTTGGAGCTGTTGCATTCTCCCCTGTGCTTCCTAAGCTGGTCAAATAGCAAGTGATCACTTACTAGCAACTGGTCCAATAGTCACTGCCTTTAATTAAATGATTTATAAACAGCAGAGGGAATTAACAGAATGTGGGAGGCTGCAGATGCAGTGAAGTTTTCTCATCCATCACAGCAAATTCAAATCCAATTTACATTTAAGCCTGGCAAAACAACCAATAGCATGGTTAACAGACTGGTAGAGGGGCTGTAGTGGATTTCTATTGTACCTCCCCAAAGTAAAACATACAGCCAAGATGGCGTGACAGGGCAGGTGGCGGAAAATCAGTTGCTTTATGCTGCTGGCATTAGTTCATTTCGATGCACATTAGTAGGCTCCAGTGACCAGGCAGCTAAAAGCCTCTCACCTAAAAAAAGCACACCAAATGCATGTGGATTGTGTCATAAAATGTCTCTTAATGAGGACATTGGGCCTAAGAAAAAGAAAAAGACACGTCAGACATGTTGCAATGTAAATCTCCTCCACAGAAAGAGACAAAGGGAGAAAGGAAATCACCCCCTTCAGAGCTCTTACACCCACATACAAACAATATACTCCAGCTAATGTAGTGTGGCGTATTATTTGGGATAAAGTCATTTGTAGCTGGTTTGTAAGAAGCAGCCAGTGCATGATGGTAAGGGAACTGAAAGAAAGGTAATGGAATTTTGGAGGTCACCGACATTCCAATGAAGAATGTATTCAGATCATCTTCATCCTTGTCATCATCTTAAGTCATGGGCCACTCTGATAATAGAGGAATTCTCAGATCTACTAGATACACCTATAGGCACCTGTTCTTTTTTTATTTCAAAAACCAACAGGACATGAGACTGAAACTAAAGAGGTGATTTCTTTCTACAAGATGTGTTCCCAGACTCACATTGCTCCATCTTGAATGCCTCTTCAGATAGATCTGTCTAATTAAAGAGACAGCACCATACTCTAGACACAGAGACACTTCAGTTTTACTAGCCTAAGGTCAGAGATTCTCAATCAGATTAGCTCTATGTAAACATGTTCTTTCTCTGACATCAGTGCATGCCATCCTTACTGATTCCTGAATGAGTAAGTCCTGCTTGGCTGTATTTGACACTTTAACACATTAAAGCAACACCAAAGAGTTTTTTGTACCTTAAAATAATGTTTCCAAAATCGTTTCAGTGGTTCATCAACTTGTGGGTGAACGGCACTTCTGCATTCGCTTCGCAGCCCTCTATCGGCTATAACCGCACTATGTAAGTTTGCCAGATCGGGTAGCGGATCTGTAGTTCGATGGAATGAGACATAAGAAACTACAAATTTGACTTGCGTTTGATGTCGCAATACATCGTACTTCCATAAATCATGCAACATATTCTACCTTGTCTGTGGACATTGTTATTTGTAAAGCCGATGCTGGATAAACAAATAGCGTGCGTGCGACAGAGGGAAAGTTCTTTGGTGTTGCTTTAAGATTTAAAGCAAGAGCTTGATACCATGTTAACAGTGAAAGAAGTGCTAAAGTTGTTTCTTTCTTTCATTTCTTTCTTTATTCCAAAATACATGGTCAGAGTCATCATTCATTATGAGGCTAATTTGCTGAAATGGTTAGCTCAATCCTGCTCTGAACCCATTGTGTATTCCTAAATTGCTAGCTACTCCAGTGAATAAACCTTCTGACCGTTCTCTGGTCTGTGATTGTCCTTTTCTGGGTCAGTCGTGAGTAGGATGTTGTTGTGCTTGAATGTTTGGTTTGTGTGACAATGTGTGGAGCTCTGTGTTGTAACTTTTCAGCCTGAATAAGCTTATCAAAAAAGTTAATAAAAAGTTATTAAAAAGTGTTTAGTGCTATGGGCCCTAGTCTGCTATCAATCTTAAATAATTATCTTTCCTCAGGGTGTATCCCTGACCTTTTCAAGACAGCCAGTGTCCAGCCCCTCCTAAAAAAAACCTGGCCTTGATCCTTCCATTCTAAAAAAACTTTCGTCCAATCTCTAAATTGCCCTTTACTGAGGCATTGACATTCTGTAGAAAATATTACAGATTCACGCCCCCCAGGTATTGATTCGAATGGCATTATACATGTGGATGGGTCTGAGAATGTTTTCTGCAGGGTAACATACAATACTACTACCATAGATCAAGCTGCGTCATGCAATAGCATGACTTATGCTTATAGTTCTATTCCAACGTTGATTTCTACCCAACGTATAGTAAAAAGAAAAGACAAATTTAAAACTAGAAACCTAACAAATATTCTTTCCATACCTCAGCATATTCCTCAAAAGCCAGAGGCATTTTCAGCTAACATGGGTTTACTAAATATAGGTGCACTTACTACCAAAACCTTTGCAATCAATGATTTTATTAGTGAAAAAAAATAGGATTTTCTGTTTCTTGTTGAAACCTGGCTGACTTCAGACAGCGAAGCTGTTCTTGTTGAAACTTGTCCCCCAAATTATAATTTCTTCCACTCAATTAGACAAGGCAAACGAGGTGGTGGAACCTTGGCAACACCCTCAATCTAGTCATTTCTAGAGGGATAGAAGTCACAGACTTATCAGTAAATGATATAAATATGTCTGATCATCATTGTGTATCTTTTAATATAGTACTACATACTCCAAAAAATCATCCCGAAATTGCAATCAAATCGCGACTCTTGGACATTAGAGCAGAACAGCAGTTCATGGCTTTTATAGACTCCATAAATTTAGATATTTTACATCATCCCATTGATCAAATGGTAGAGGCTCTCAATCGTGAATTAGGCGCTCTGCTTGACAGAGTGGCACCCTTAAAGACTAAAAAAAGGCCCTGTAGCAAACTGACACCTTGGATGAACGAAAATATCCATGATCTAAAAAGATCATGTAGAAAAGCTGAGAGAACATGGAGAAAAACTAAGTTACAGGTGCCGTGCCATTCTAAAAGAAAAAATAGCAAATTATAATAAAGCTATTCGGAATGAGAGGAGGAACCACTTCTCTAAGGTAATTGCTGAAAACAGTGGAAACTCTAGGGTGTTGTTCTCTAGGGTGTCGTCTCCCTGCGGCCTGCTCACGGCTTTCATCCTGTGCCTGTCTGCTGAGCACCCCTTTCCTTAACACATATGAACAGTGTATAAAACCTAACTGCACCTACACTTTTAATGTACTTGTTTGTAGATCTTAGTGTTAATATTTCCTGCTTACTCTTTTAGCACCAAAAAAGAGCCTGATGTCTGTGTGCCCTTTCCTTCTCCTCATAGTGTCTCTTTGAATAAAATAAAATCCTAGTTTCATTAAGATAGTATCAGGGTTCTCAGATGAAACTACATTTATCAAGCTAAAAATATGAAATAATAGAATGTAAAAACAATACCAACCAAGTAAAAACAAATTCAAATACTAGCACATACTATTTAGCCTAGCCTACTTGGGTCTTTTTATGTTTCCACAGGTTTCACTGATGTTATGTAGCCTAGGCTTAGCTACTGTACATCAGACCCTCTTGTGCATAGGCTACCGCCGGTAATATAAAAACACAGGATCTGTGCCAAACTAATTTCAAAAGGGCACAATAATTTATTCAAGATAAAATGAGAATAATCATAGGCTATGGAGTTCATCTCCTTAGAAATGACAATCGATTTTACCTCACCACAATGTAAAGCTTAATTTAAATAGAGAATTAGCCTATCTTGCTAACTAACCTTGGTAACTAACCAAGTCCCACTTTACTAGCCTCAGTGGGTAAGTAGCCAGTAATTCAATGTATGAAGATGTGACATGATGAAAGAACAAAACACGTTTATAAATGAAGGTTGTAAAATAACACATCTTCAACAACCTAGACGTCAGCTAGCAACTTACATTTACCCATGCACGTCAGCAGCAAACTGAATTTAGTCTACAGAAGGAATTTACCTAGCATTTTGTCATTCAACGTTGACACTTGCTTGTGAAGTTGAAGTCGTTCTCTCTCAGTTGCTCAGTGGTTAAAAATGGTACGGTCCACAATAGGGGTGTCTGAAATCGCTTTACATTAAAATGTTCCTACGGTGAAAATAGGAGTTGACTTGTATTGTAACTGTAATGATATTTTTCACAATATTAGAAAAATTATCTGACCCCCCCAAAACTGATATTTCTGTCTCTTTGGGGGGTACTGGGTCTTCATTGGGGGTATAGTACCCCCCAGTACCCCCTGTAATTCGAACTATGATTTACCGCCTTGCGAAGTGGGTGGGTCTCTCTGATAATGCTCTAAACTGGTTTCAAACCTACATTACCGGCAGAGATTTTTATATCAGTCTAGGAGATCATGTATCTGAAAAACATGACTTGCCTTTTGGTGTGGCCCAGGGGAGCTGCCTTGGTCCCCTGCTATTTTCTCTATATATGCTTCCATTGGGAAACGTCATAAGTCAGCATAATGTAAACTTCCACAGCTACGCAGATGATACCCAATTGTATATTTCTGTGGAGCCAACTAACCCAGATGGCCTTTGCTCCCTCACTGCATGCCTAACCTCCATTAATCAGTGGATGAGCAACAATTTTTTGAAACTAAATGATGACAAAACAGAGGTACTTTTGGTTGGACCAAAACTAAAGCGAGATATTATTCTTAGTAATCTGGGGAACTTGGCGCACCAGGTCAAAAGTAACAAGCCTCGGTGTCATCTTAGATGCAGAGTTAAGTTTTAAGCCCCATATCAGTAAAGTTACTCAGACAGCCTATTTCCACTTGAGAAACATTGCCAAAGTGCGGCTCTTTTTAACTCAACAAGATGCAGAAAAACTAATTCACGCCTTTATCACTAGCAGGTTAGACTACTGCAATGCACTTTTCACTAGTCTTCCCAAAAAACATCTAAAGAAATTGGCACTCATACAGAACTCTGCGGCTAGACTTTTAACTAAGACTAAGAAGAGAGAACACATCACCCCTGTGTTGGCTGAACTGCACTGGCTCCCTATTTCCTATAGAATTGATTTTAAGGTTATGTTAATTACTTACAAAGCTCTGAATGGCATAGCACCTTCATATATCTCTGAGCTTTTAATATCTTATCAACCACAAAGGAAACTTAGATCATCCAATTCTAATCTTTTAATCGTACCCAAAGTGCTCCACAAACAAAGTGGAGAAGCTGCTTTTATCCATTATGCCCCAAACTATGGAACACCCTGCCTCTGTACATCAAGCAGGCGAGTTCAGAAAATATTTTTAAAAAAGATCTGAAAACATACCTGTACAGGAAAGCTTTTAGTTAACTCATCTTATCCTGTAGACTACTTTTTCAGATTATTCTACATCTGCTGCTATTGGAGGGCGCAGCCAGCCAGAAGCAGATGGGCTCCCCCTATTAAGTCAGGTTCTGCTCAAGGTTTCTTCCTGGAATATGGGAGTTTTCCTTGCCACAGTTGCCATATATAGCGTGCTTGTGGGGGTAAGAGGGTTAAGGCTGCCAGTCTTATGACGTCATTTTCTATATTTTTGATATGTTGCTGAGTGGATCATAAACGGCCCCAGCAATGAAGAAAAGTGATTGATAATGACTGACTGACTATTATTGTGTTACATGCTTCAAATGTAAAGCACTTTGAGCTGCATTCTGTGTATGAAAGGTGCTATACAAATAAAGCTTATTATATTATTATTATTATTATTATTATTATCATTATTTGTCTCCAAAATTCTGGAAAAGGTGGTATTGATGCAACTTTCTGAAGTGTTAAAGGGCAATAGCATCCTGGAGAAATTTCAGTCAGGTTTTCGTCCTATGCATAGCACTGAAACTGCTCTTATCAGGGTAACCAATGATCTATGGCAGCTGATTCTGGTGAGCACTCTGTTTTGGTGTTGCTGGATCTCACCGCTGCTTTTGATACCATTGATCATGCTATTTTAATTAGAAGACTAAGAGAATGGGTTTGGCATAACGGGTCCTGCTTTGGACTGGTTCATATCCTACTGTATTTATCCAACAGGACATTTTTTGTTTCGATAGGTAATTTTACTTCCTCTACCTCAGCTATTACTTGCGGTGTTCCCCAAGGTTCAATTTTAGGACCAATATTGTTTTCCCTGTATATGTTACCTCTAGGCCACATAATTCGCCGCCATAACATATCATTTCACTGCTATGCTGATGACACACAGCTGTACCTCTCAGTCAAACCAAACATGCTTAACAAGCTAACTGTACTGCAGGATTGCATAGCTGATGTGAAAGACTAGATGTCTCAGAATTTCCTACAGCTTAACTCTGACAAAACAGAAGTCCTTTTCATTGGCCCTGACAAAGTCTATAATCAAACTAAGACTTTTCTTGGAAATTTAGCCTCAAATAACAAGACTACTTCTAGAAACTTAGGGGTTTTATTTAATACAGATTTAAAATTTGACCAACATGTAAAACTCCTTGTGTAGTCCTGTTATTATCAACTGAGAAACATTTCCAAAATCAGATCAATGCTTTCTTTAAAGGACACAGAGAGAAATATACATGCATTTGTCTCATCTAGACTTGATTACCGCAACGCCTTATTCACCTGTTTAAATCGTCATTCCATCTCTCATTTACAAACTGTTCAGAATTCAGCAGCCAGACTTTTGACAAAGTCTAAATTTAGGGAACACATCACTCCAGTTCTGGCCAATCTTCACTGGTTGCCAGTGAGTTTTAGGATTGATTTTAAATTCCTCCTTATTACCTATAAAGCATTACATAATATTACATGGTTTGGCACCTGACTATTTAACAGATTTATTAACCCCCTACTGTCCAGCTCGGCCCCTCAGATCCTCCAGCCTGGGACTTTTAGATGTTCCAGAAAGTAAACTGTCAACTAGGGGTGACCGATCATTTGCAGTTAGAGCACCCAAGCTTTGGAACAGCCTCCCTTATAACATCAAATCTGCACCATCTGTGGCTGTTTTCAAATCTAGTCTAAAGACCCACTTATATAAAATTGCTTTCCTTAAATAGTGAATGATTCCACTCATGTCTCTGCTAATTTATTATGACCACCGCGCAGCGAACGATGGAACCATCGTTTTTCGTTTTGATCTGTAGCCCCCCCGCTGGACTGGACCCCCCGAAAGGAGGGTAGGGCAGACACAGTTTTCTGTGAATATCTCGAAAACCGTAGTTGTTGATCTCAAGGGGCCATGTCAACCCATTCCATAACCACTCATTTCATGTATAGCGCCACCTAGTTAAACACAAAAAAGTAAAAATGAGGTGTTGTAATTGAAGGTATCTGTGACCTAACATAGTCAAAACTGCACAAAATTGGAAGTGTAGGATCATTATGACACCCTCTGTATACACGCCAAGTTTTGTGGAATTCCGTTCATGGGGGCCACACAATAAATTAATTTATGTTACTATACACCAACTGGCCTGTAGGTGGCCGGAGACAGTTTTCTGTGAATATCTCGAGAACCGTAGGGCCTAGGAGGTCCACCTTTTTATGTATGTTGGTCTTAAGGGGGCATGTCAACCCATCCCATTACCACTTATTTCATGTATAAGCGCCACCTAGTTAAAAATTAAAAGCAAAAAATTAGGTGTTTTCATCACAATATCTCTGGCTGACAAGGTCAAAACTGCACAAAATTAAAAGTGTAGGATCATTATGACACCCTCCGAATGCATGCCAAGTTTTGTGTACTTTCGTTCATGGGGGGCCTTACAATAAAATAATGTATGTGTACATTTAGTGACGTACACCAACAAGGATTCCCGGGACACTGAAAGACCGGGTACACAAAACTTGGTGAGCATGTACCCCCACATGGATAGCATGGAACCGTCATTTTTCGTTTTGATCTGTAGCCCCCTGCTGGACTGGACCCCCTGAAAGGAGGGTAGGGCGAACACAGTTCTCTGTGAATATCTTGAGAACTGTAGGGCCTAGGATGACCATTTTTTCCGTATTTTGTTTTTGCCTCCAGGGGTCATGTTAACCCATTTCATGTGCACACATGTGCACAAACAGATACACACACACACACACATTTCACAGTAATCATAATGTATGACACATACTCACACAGTAGACATATGGACGCTTGCATGCACAGGCACATACGCGGGCACACACACAAACACGCACACACACACACACACACACACACACACCCCACACACATAACATAAACATAACACAAACAATCAAGAATTTCTCAGAATTATGAACAGGCAAGATGGAGGTGGGGTTGTATAAAATGAATTTTACATGTGAAATCTATGAACTAATCATGTTTTGGTACTTGTTGTCTAGAAGATACCAGTGAGAACTGAGTGTGGATAATGCAATTTAGTAAGACAGTTAGAATCATATAGGCCTTTCAGCGTGATTTCTTTTTGTGGAAAAAATGTGCTGGACTGGGCGGCGGTCATATTTTGTACCACTCTGCGGTACATCTAGTTATCATTATTATCATTTCTGTTTGTTTATTTTGTACTATACTGTATACCTTTTCTATTTTCTTTTGTATATATATTTAGTTAAGTTTGTGTTTGTAGTTTGGTAGTTTACTATTTTATCATTTTTATTATTATTATTATTATTATTATTATTATTATTATTATTATTGTTGTTGTTGTTATCATTACTATTGTTTTGTTTTTTGCTTTGTTTTGTTTATTTGTTTGTCTGTAGAGCACTTTATGCTTGAAAAGTGCTATATAAATACATTTTATTATTATTATTATTATTATTATTATTATTTTATTATTATCAAAATGGTTTAATTGAGAACAAATAGCACTTTCATTGACTAACCACTCAGCATTGCTATTAATTCACCACTGACAGCAAATCTATCAAAGTATCGAGCTGGCCATGTGTTTTATATAGAATGATAAAAGTTTTCATGACATGCGGAAATGTTACAATTCTAAATATGGCAAAAATGGTTATGTTTTAGTACCATATGAAAACATGGTGTTTCACTGTAAGTCTTACTGTCAGAATCTCTGATCTCTCTCCAGATGAGTTTTCATTTTCCTTAAAACTGTGCCAAAGACAAAAACAGATGGTAACACTTTACTTGACAGTATCGACATACTGTAAGAGTGACAGGACACTCTCATGAACACATGACACTGTCATGACACATGAACTCTAACCCTAATCCTAACCTCTAATCCTAACCATAACCCTAACTCTAACCCTAAACCTAACCCTAATCCTAACCCTAACTTGTTATGACAACTTGTTATGACAAAAAACAAATGACACTTAATGACAGAAGCATTATGTCATAAACGTTTATGACTTGTTCATGACAGTGTCATGTCACTCTTATGTCGATACTGTCAAGTAAAGTGTAACCAAACTGCTAGATCCATAACCACAGCAGAGCCCAGTACCTATTATGTAGAGATCAGTCAGCTTTAACCTCTCTCTCTCTCTCTCTCTATATATCTATTTATCTTTCTATCTATCTATCTCTCTTTCTCTCTGTACCCATCTATGTGCTAAAGTATCACAATGGAGAAGTCCCCCTTTTCGTAAATGTTCAACATACTGGGTATCCATTTGACTAAAACCGAGGAAAAAGAACATGGCCCTACCTGTGAAAACAACTTTACATAGTGCAACAACAGGCATTCTAGGTGCATACTGGCAATGTCAGAGACTCTATTTCCCTTCATTTTAATCAGTATGACATCAAAATAAGTTGGAAGCCATTATTATAAGGTAAAAGAACTACATTGTGTGGCTTTAAGCTGCATTCAGTGATACGGCATTACCCTCAGTGTGACATCACCTTGCCACACACACACACACACACATACACACACATACATACACACTCCCCCAATCTCATCCCCAGTGACACCTCACCCACAGGTACACAGGCTTTGACCTTTTTGTAAAGAGTGAGAAGAAACATTTTACACTTCTTTGTGCACGCAGACGCACAAAGAACCGCTTCTCCAATTTCAAGGGTAATGACCCGACATAATTTGCACGGCGGATCGGCGTCAGCTGAGTCATACCTTTCACAGCGGTTTCAGACCAAGTAAATGCCACTGACATTGCAGCCTGGTTCACATTCTTAATCAACCGTAACGGGAATACAATCTATTTCAAAATACACCTTTGACTCTGTCATTCTCAATTTACAGTGAAATGACTTGTGTCTTGATGAGAAAATTGAATCATTGAATTAAATAATTGGGTATGTTATGTAAATCCTTTTTTTAATATGCGATGTCATGGCTATATAGCATTGTCTTTGAAGTTATTAGAACTAGATGTACCGCAGAGCGGTACAAAATATGACCGCCGCCCAGTCCAGCACATGTTTTCCACAAAAATAAGTCACACTGAAAGGCATATATGATTCTAACTGTCTCACTGAATTGCATTATGCACACTCAATTCTCACTGGTATCTGCTAGACAACAAGTACCAAAACATGATTAGTTCATAGATTTCACATGTAATATACATGTACATTTTATACAACCCCACCCCCATCTTGCCTGTTCATTATTTTGAGAATTTTTTTAATTGTGTGCATCTGTGCGTGTACATGTTTATGTTTATGTGTGTGTGGGTGGGTGTGTGTGCGTGCATGTGTGTGTTTGCCTGTTTATGTGCCTGTGTGTGTGCATGTGCATGCATGCGTATATATGTCTACTGTGTGAGTATGTGTCATACGTAGGATTACTGTGAATGTATGTGTGTGCGTGTGTATCTGTTTATGCACATGTGAGCATATAGAATGGGTTTACATGACCCCTGGAGGCAAACATACGGAAAAAATTGGTCATCCTAGGCCCTACGGTTCTCAGAATATTCCCAGAAAACTGTGTCTGCCCTACCCTCCTTTCGGGGGGTCCAGTCCAGCGGGGGGGCTACAGATCAAAACGAAAAGCGATGGTTCCATGCTTAAGACCAACATACAAAAAAAAAGGGTGGACCTACTTGGCCCTACGGTTCTCGAGATATTCACAGAAAACTGTCTCCGGCCACCTACAGGCCAGTTGGTGTATAGTAACATAAATTAATTTATTGTGTGGCCCCCCATGAACGGAATTCCACGAAACTTGGCGTGCATTCAGAGAGTGTCATAATGATCCTACACTTCCAATTTCGTGAAGTTTTGACTATGTTAGGTCACAGATACCTGCGATTACACCTCATTTTTACTTTTTTATGTTTAACTAGGTGGCGCTATACATGAAATGAGTGGTTATGGAATGGGTTGACATGGCCCTTTGAGATCAACATACAAAAAAAAATGGCCCTCCTAAACCCTACGGTTCTCGAGATATTCACAGAAAACTGTGTCTGCCCTACCAGTCCAGCGGGGGGGCTACAGATCAAAACGAAAACAGGAGGTTCCATGCTATCCATGTGGGGTTACATGCCCACCAAGTTTCGTGTACCCCGGTCTTACAGTGTCCCGGGAATCCTTGACGGAAATTTGGACATGCGAAAAAGAAAAAAAAGAAAAAAAATCTGACTAAACCTATATGACCGCTTCGCTGCGCGGCGGTCATAATAAAGAAATGTAAGACTACACCAATGATTTTACTCAATCTAACTCTTAAAGGCCACATAACACATACAAAATCATGGTTTACCTACACAGTATCGGACGTGAAATATGAGGCAAGCATTTTTGTATGTCCACATAGACACATGCATGATGTTATTAGAAAATCTTTTTTGCAGCAGGAAGTCAAATCCCATCTCTGTATCAAAAGCTTCCACCTGCATGTCCCTGCTACCCCACCCCCCCCCCGAGAGGCACACTGCTGCAGGCTGGGGTCTGGTTACCGCAGACGGGTGAGACCCCTGGGTGCCACAATCAGTCTGCCCTGCTCTCCTCCACTGTGTGCTTGACCATCTCAAGATTTACTGGACTCTCTCTCACAACTAGTTACAGACATACACACACAAATATACACACACACAAACACACACACACACATATATTTGTATCTGTCTCTCAGATACAAACATACAAACTCTCACACACACACACACACACACAAACACAAAGAGAGAAAGAGAAAGACAGAATAGAATTTTCTCTGAATTTCCCATTCCTCAAATTCTGTCACAAGGTACGAAACAGCTGATGTCTCCCTGGGACGCCTATTCTCTATTTTGAAGGTAGAAAATCCATCTAGATCTGCTCTCCTGGAGGAAATATGAGGCTTCATATGTTTTGGCTTTGTGATTGACAGGGCTTAGGTGGCACAGAGCCGAAGGCGTTTTCTGACAATGTGTGTGTGTGTGTGTATGTGTGTGTGTGTGTGTGTGTGTGTGTGTGTGTGTGTGTGTGTGTGTGTGTGTGTGTGTTAAATCCATCTGCCATGTGTTGGCGGCTCAGAGAATCGCTTTGACCCCACTCAGAGGCAGAAGCAGGAGAGCTGTGTGTCGGGGTGGTCGCCATTAACATCCCCATCAAAGCCGTGAACACACTCCAGAACCCTGTCACCGCTTTCAGATGGCCGTGATGTGTGGAATAATTTCCCCCTTAGCGTGCATTGAATTGCATGGTCACATGTCCATGGCCTCTGGCTCCAGGTGATTTGACTCTAATTAGACTCCTGTGTGATGAGAGACACCTATTCAAGGCAATCAGCTCCCTCTGACAAAGATAGAAGTCTTTCAGTCACGTTCACTGAAACTAAGCTCCAAGTTCCACAATGTGTCAAATGGCACAGAAATGTCCTTTTTCTATCAGCATTCCCCAATGTTTGTTCCACTTTCTTCACACTGCATGTTGTTCATGCCAAATATCACATAGCTGACATTGTCTTTATCCAGCGGAGCTGTTGTATGCACACGAGCAGACAGGTTTATAACTCTGTTAAGCCTGATTCGCTTAACATTGTGTCTAAAGGTCTTTGCACTGTGATTTGGTGCGTGCCTACAGTTTTGTTCTTGTTTTTGGAAGCCACATTGATGAATACCTTATTTGCTCTGCTGTGTCATGTTTCACCGTGAAACAGAGCTTCTCAGTGGAAGGTCCTGCAGTATCTTCTGTCTATTATAAAATGTTTTTCAGATCAATGTTATACAATCTTATTAATGGTATGGGCAAAGACATATTTAGAAAGGATATGAAATGTTGTTATTGTGTTGAAGTAAATCAATAGAATAGGTAATAAGTAATAGAATTCCATTTAACATTACATTATGTCAGCATGACACATGAAAAGGCTAACAAAGATGAAAGACAACTTCAAGACCCCCTAGAAGAGGCAGGTCTCTGATCAAGATATAAAAAAGTAATTTAATGATTAGCCAATAAAATACAGGAGTTAAGGGAAGGAGCAGATGAGATGTTTTGTTGAGTTTGTGAAAACAAGATACCCTCTGAACAAAGTAATGCAGACATTCATGGAATGTAAGAAAAGTACAAACTCTAAATATAGCTGTCGTGAGAAGTCATTCACGGCTCATATGACATTAGAGAGTGATGCGCTGTGAGCTAACTTTAAATTAAGCTCGCTGTGGTGAGATGAGTTTGCTTTTCACCTTATGGCCATTTCATATGCCTAATTCCTTCCTCTGAAAGCCAGTGTTATTAGTTTGTAGACAGCAAGACTAATCAGATGGATTAATGGTTTCGCTATCTCACAGTTCTACTCTTATGTGCATAACATTGCTGTATCTGGTGTTTGGAAGTGAAGTGGTATAAGTCTCAATTCTCAAATCTCAATTTCCACGTGAGTTATCATCAGTGGAAATCGGTTTCACTGGCTGGCTGGTTTGCCCTCACTTTACTGGACATGGACATTTGGGGGCCAAAGAAATCATATTCAAACTGCTGTTCTTTAGTGAATGTCTGCACTGGTTTGTCACTATTACCAAAGTCCTTTTAGGCAAGTCCCTCCACTCGGCGGCCATTTGACAACGCTTTTTGGGCACTCGTCGGGCATCCATTTCGGCAGAAATGCGCGTGCGCAAGGCTTCACGACACCAATCTTGCTCCAGAGGCGAGATCACAACACATGATTGGCACAATGTCTTCACAACACACCATATGATTGGCTCAATGTATTCACATGTCGACGTTTTGCCGAGGAAGGGGTGGGATATGTGTAGACAACGGCCATATTGGCGTGACAAACTAGCCCCATGCATTTCTATGGAGTAATTTTTGAGTGCTGTGTCTCCACATTAGAAAGTCTCTGCTATTACTTTATAATGAATCTCTGGGTGCCAGAGCACCAATATTATAACTTTCAGAGTGTTTTCTTTCTTTATTTATTTTTTTCTTCCCACAAGGACATTTTGGCTGGATTGCTATAATTTGCACATCAGTGCACATCAGTGAAGACCTCTCCTGGACCACCAACACTGCATCACTGGCGAAGAAAGCTCAGCGCCGCCTGTACTTCCTGCGGAAACTCAGGCGAGCAAGTGCTCCACCAGCCATCATGACCACATTTTACCGAGGCACCATTGAGAGCATCCTCTCCAGCTGTATCGCTGTGTGGGCCGGAAGCTGCACTGAATACAACAGGAAAGCCCTGCAACGCATAGTGAACACAGCTGGAAGGATTATTGGTGCTTCACTCCTCTCCCTGAAGGACATTTACACCTCCCACCTCACCCGCAAGGCGACCACAATTGTGAGTGATGCAAGTCACCCCGCTCACAATTTGTTTGATCTACTGCCCTCAGGGAAGAGGTACAGAAGCCTGCGCTCCCGCACCACCAGACTCACCAACAGCTTCATACACCAGGCTGTTAGGATGCTGAACTCTCTCCCCCCTCCACCCTCAGCTACATAACATCCTGGACTTTTGGACCCACAATGGCTGCCTTGCACTACTCCACTTGCACTACTCCACTTGTACACTTGCACACTTTGCAACTTGTTGTTGTTGTCCTGTTGTCCTGAAAACACTTCTGAACACACTTCTGCTGCTCTTACATAACTTGCACCACTATGCCACTTGCATACTTAGGGCAAACAGAACTACCTCAGGCATTTATTGGCCTGACTTTTGCACTATTATATTGACTGTCTACTGTATGCACAATTGCACAATTTCAACCCAAATTTTGCTGCTCTTATTTCTTCATTGTATGTGCCTTCTTATTTACTTTTTATATTGTTTACTTAAATGTTATGTTTGTCTGTGGACCTAATTGGTAAAATATGTCCTGTCTCCACCGTGGGATAGTGGGAAATGTAATTTCGATCTCTTTGTATGTCTTGACATGACATGAATCCATTACATGAGTTATTACTGTAGGTGTCACATGTGAAACATATGCAAAAGAAACAAATTGTGAGTCCTGTGCATTGTGTTGCCACTGATCATTGTCTGAAGTGGGCTGTGTTACTGTTAAATTGCAGTTTCACACCCTCCTGTTTAGTTCAATGACACCTTCCATTTCATTCTTTACTTATCCATTGCACTCCAATGAAAACTGTTTGGTTTTTAATGGACTGATGCCTGTAAGCTAGGCATGTGTGTGTAGGTGTGAGCTTCCTCCTCTGTTTTGGCCTGGATTGATGCATCCTCACGGATGCGTATCCATCACTGCAGTGCTACCACTGGACTTGTCCTCATTACTGAAGTGTGGAGGCGGTGGTGGCTTTGGCAACCGTCCCCTGCAAACGTGTGACTAAACAATTTCTCCACTCGGCTTCTGAGCGCATGGAGCTGGAGTGTTTCATGAGGCTGAGTGTCACTTCTGGAGGGTGCCACTCGGAATAACTTCTCATCTTTCACTTACGTTCTCTGATGAAGGTCTGACTGACCAAAGCATCAGTTCATCAATAAATTGGTTGCACAGTGGAGCAAGCAGTGTTTTCCTTTATCTTACTCATTCTCGGCAGCATCAGTTAAAAAAAGACACTATCCAAGTTACAACACATTGCTGGACTAATAGACCATAAGCGATGGTCTAAGTCACCATAAACATACTGCAGTATGTTAAATGTAGTTTAGTGTACTCCCCTTTGAACATAGATCTGCTACTTCAGAATATTATCTTTTTTATTATTATTTACTTGTTTTCTCATCTTAGTTTCATACAAGAATGTAATGATTTACTTCCTGAAACATTGTAGTAATGTGAAGCTAAGAGCCATGCTGGTCCAATGGATTTGATATTGTGGAAGCCCAGCCAGGGCCACCCCACTTTGTTTTACTGTAATCTCCCTCTCTCTCTTTCTCTCTCTCTCTCTCTGTGGCCACTGTAAATTTAGCTATGCAAGGGCTTTCCAGAGCTATTAGCTGATGTTCCACAGCTGTTCTTCAGAGATAAAAGACCTCCTGAAGAGTCAAGGGGTCACTGCTGGTCCAACTAGCTAAACAACTCTAAGGCCCTGCTGGCTTCAGACTGATAGACAGTCAGCAGTCCCTCTCCTCCTCTCTTCTCTCTTCTCCACTCCTCATCTCACCTCTCTTCTCTCATCCTCCTCTCCCACTGTTTATCCTCTCTTTTCACATGCATTGCACATTGCAAGATTAAGTAAGGGATAATGTATAGAACGCCGGTCATTATTGGGAAAATACGTCCCAACAGGGCGCCCTGAAGGGACTTATTTTCCCAATAATGACCGGCGTTCTATACATTATCCCGCTTATTACACGGCTACTTGCCAAAACAAAACAATAAACTCACCACGATGTGACTCTTTAGCCTACATAGCCTAGGCTATAGGCTATTTGTTACCGTTTCGTCGTGGCTTTTGGTGAGAAACAAATAGTTCGCAACAGCACACGCTGAACTTGAATCAAAGATTCTTTAGAACACAGCTGATCAACCGTCTACTTTCACTTTTGAATGAAGATCCAGTCCTTGCGCAGTAATATGAAAGACGTAAATTAGCACAAAGCCCATTTTCCTTGACAGCGGTCTGTTATACTTGTTATACGGTCTGTTATTGAGAATTAGCAGACCACCGAACGTTGGGAAGGCCCATTCAAGTAAATGAAGCATTCTGCAGCACTCTGAAGAGCCGTGTAATAATGTACAATCGATTGTGATTCTTGCTGCAATTTCTTCTGCAGTTTTGGAGGTCATTGCAAGGGTCACAAATCTCTCTGACAGTCTATCGCCCAATCCCACCCCTTGCCCCACCTGCTAGCACGCGGTCCCGGTATGGCAGTGAGTGCTTTAGCACAGGAATGTGCAAACTGAGATATATGGGTTGCATTTTATCTTCCGTGAATCGATAATGGCCTCTCTTTGCGAGATGAATTATCAAAATTACAAAGTGATTTGCTTTGATGAGCTTGCGCTCCCCGCACTGGGCCGTTAAAGTTTAAATCACTGCTGCTCTGCACACACACACACACACACACACACACCCACACCCACACCCACACACACCCACACACAGGCGCACACACATATGCACACACACACACGCACGCACACACACACACACAGACACACACACACACACACACACTCACTCCATTTCAGGTCCTTCCTCACACTCAGCCACAGCATAGTGATGGAGGTGGCCTTGTTCCCATGGTGATGGCAGGGCTTTTTGTCTGTGTGTGTCTCCTGATTAAGTGAAATTTGCTTGCCATCAGGGCCATCAAGTCCCAGGAGCTGTGTGTGTGTGTGTTTGTGTGTGTGTGTGTGTGTGTGTGTGTGTGTGTGTGTGTGTTTGTGTTTGTCTGTGTGTGTGTGTGTGTGTGTGTGTGTGTGTTGTCTAAAGAAGCTGAGATAATGAACTAAGTACAACATGGTTGTAGGAGGAACAATCAGAGAGCTGGAAAACAAAGAGAGAGAGAGAGAGCAGAGGGATAGAGAGAAAGGGAGAGAGAAAAAAAGAGTGAGGGGCAAGAGAAGAGACAAGAGACAGAAGGAGTGAGTGACACAAACGGGAACAGAGAAAGACAAAGAGAGGGAGCCTTGCCAACCAAACAGTAGTGTCATTGTAATACTAATCGTGTCAATATAGCTCAGAAATATATATATATATATATATATATATATGTTCGGGCATTTTGCCTTTATTCAGATAGGACAGTGAAGAATAACAGGAAGCTAGTGGGGGAGAGAGAGATGGGACGGGGTCAGGAAGGGACCGTGGGTCAGATTCCAAATTGGGTCCCAGTGGGCACGTAGATCCGAATGTGGGACAGACGCCGCAACCACTTGTGCCTCAGCTCCGCCTGCTCTGCTCTGAAGTAGTTGTGCGATGGCACATTGTCCCACATGGTTTCAGACTAACCAATAACAGGGGAATGAGTGGACCAGTAGAAGGCTTTTCATGTTGCATTGTTACATTAATGGGTGCATGCATTACAGTTCAGTACATCTATTCCTCACTATTCAACTGATGGATCACGCTGTTGTGCAAAGTCAGGCCCTTTGGGATATGTTGTATGGATGTAGAAAGCCTCCAATTATCAAATACCCTCTATTCATACGGAACCACATTGTCCTAATCCCCCTCATGTACCAATTACAACTCCAGCATGCTGAATGTGTATGTTAATAAATGACCTCTCTGGTTGATGTGACAATGAAGCTCTTTAAGCTATTGTGTTTCAGTGGTTGCATTAACACCAACTTTACTACATTTGTCATCCTGAATTGATCCTGTGAATGTATGACTTGTTGGGCAATTAGGCCGTATTGACCGCAACAATAAACCCCTACTCCATACTCATAGTGTAGCTCACTTCCTCATAAGTCAAGAAAAAAAGAAAAACAGAATGGGTAGCAGGTCCCCTAATGTCAGGGAAGCTGTTAAATATTAGCCAGTCGTCCAGCAATCATGTAAACTGTTGTCATTTGTTAGAAAACACTTCAGGGACTCTGGGTGGGAGTGTATTGTGCTTAGCTGCTGTGGAAGTTCAATCTGAGTTGCTGGCCTAGAGCAATTTTGCCATAATAGCCTTCCTTGTGTGCCACATTTTGGAGACGTAAACAATATAAAACACTGTCCACACTTTGTGAGAATGCGTGTCAAGTGTGGGACATTCATTCAAGACCATCGAGTCGTTCTTCAATTCTGCAGCAATCTTTAATGATATTTTGAGCATCACCTGAGGCTGTTTGATATAGAAAATTCAGCCGAGAGACTCAGAGAGAACAAAAAAAGGAAGAAGGATGCTAATGTCATTCATCAGGAATATTTGAAAACAATTAGCAATTAAGGGAGAGCTTCTTCCCCCTCAGCTAATGAGTTTGCTTTGTTAATTGCCTCTTACCTCTGAAGACTATTAGGCATAATTATCATTTACTTGTAAGTCAATAGGATTAATGCACATTTGCAAAGAAATTCAATTATGTTGTAGCATTAATGTGTAACAATCTGGGTGGAAATCAATATGAAAACATTGGTATTTTTGTCAGAGGTAACATTTCAATCAATCAGAACAAAACCAATATTTTTTTCTGTTTTCTAAACTATGCCATGTTCTAGTGTTTGTAGGATGTGCTTTATTTTGGTACCTTGTAGGGTGTAGCGTGTAATGTGATTTACAGAACCGGCTGCATACAAATCCTCATGATCAGAGCCAAAACCCAGAGACAGAGACAAAGAGAGAGAGAGGTGAATATTTCACATCAAGATTTTAGATCAGTCTAGCACCTGGTACATCTTACTCGTCCTGACTGGTTACCAGCAGGCATGAGTCCAGCCTGGATAGATTTATGGCAAAACACCTTCAAAGCCAGCCGATTAATGCCATTTTGGCAAAATGGCTCCCCAATACAACACCACTAATGTCATTATTCTCTGTCTACCTCTCCCTTCTCAGCAATCAGTCAGGTGCTCCACCCAAACCCAAATGACAGTAAAGTGAAAAATCACTCATACAGGCACTATGGTGGTTGACTGAGGCTTTTTTGTACTTGCAGATGGTTATCCTCGGGACGAGATGATTTACAAATGGAGGAAGAACTCGATCGAAGCCTCAGACCAGAAGACCTGGCGACTCTATCAGTTTGATTTCATGGGCTTGAGGAACACGTCAGACATATTGAAAACAACATCAGGTAACCAGTCATCTCGGTTTTTTGTTGTGCTCAGGCCCCTTGAACGAAATGAAATGAAGGATTTTGAAAAATACAACCTGAATGCTTGAAAGAATCCTCCTCTATGGCCGCTGCCTCATATATGTGTTTTGTCTGATCCTGGCCGTGGAAATGTCAGCTGAGTATTAGGATGCTGTGACATTTTCCCAGAGCTTAATAACTCCAAATGTGGACATGGTCAAAAGGCTATTTCTCACATGGATGAGATCTCCCCCACCCCCCGGATCCTAGAATGGCAGCAGAACAAAGATAAATGGCATCTCTTTAATATGTATTGATTTCACGTGTTGCAAGCAATATCGCATGTGAGGAGAGAAATTTTCACAACAGACCCAGAGTGATAGATGAAGCACACAGTTTGATGACTTCAGAATGGAAATGCAGCTTTGTGCAACCCACTGCATCACTGTCATACCTGTCAACATTTAGCTTTCCAAAAACGGGAGATTTTTTTTTTTGGGGGGGGGGGGGTAGTCAGTGTTTATACCGGATCTGTGTTTGCATATTTAATACGTTTCATACACGTGTTTCAACACTGCATTTCGGTCGTTGCTTTTACCTTACCACCTTACGCATGCCAGTTATGTATCCACCAGCTGCCTGCCTGCAGCCTACTTCCAAAACTCCAAAGCTGCTTGCTGTCAGATTTGGTTCCGAGGGAACAAGTTCAGTGTATCAACAACACTCAATAACAGTTTACGTGATGTGTTAATCAATTAAATTCCAAACAATTTCACAACAACTAGTTCTGGAGTAGGCCATTCAACTAGCCCGCTTGCTTACGACGAGACTCAGGGCTGCGCGGTTGGCACCCGCTTCCCTTATTTGGGTTTTGGGTTGCCAGGTTTTAGCCTATGACAAAACGGTTGAAATTGAAACTAAGTGATCGTGTATGTGTAGGGTGTATTTCATACACAATCTGGCAACCTGAATGGATCAATGATTTTAAAATGAAGTTTGATGGCCATGCAAATTACGGGAGTTTTCCGGGAGAAATAACAAAATGGGAGGGTGCTGGGAGATGACCTTGAAATACGGGAGAAACCCGGGAAAAACGGGAGTGTTGACAGGTATGATCACTGTAAGCCAATTAGGCACGAGGCTAGACAACAAAGTATAACAGCCAGCCAGTAGAAGTGCTCTGTCTAAGCAGACATGGAAAAGGTAAAGGCAGTAATGCACAATGAGACATTACAAGTACACTAAGGGTTGTTTGTAGCAATTTCGGTGGAGATGCCCTTCATTTAAAGGTCCATTACACAATTGTCAACAAACAGTGTAGGAAATACTCTAACAATGATCAGCTCTTAACAACTTTCAATTGTTGGCCAATTGCATGTCAACCGAGTAATAAACTTGAGTCTGATTTAAACTCCAAATATCTGCCCATTTGTGATCTTCATTATCAACCCATTGTTTGTTGTTTGTAATGAGCATAATGCTAAAATCGAACTGGACTCTTGTTTGGAACTCAAAACACGAGAAGATGACCGAGACACCCAAAATGCCTTGGCACACATACTGAAATGGTAAAATTGAAAAACTCAAAATAGTCCTCATTTTCAACGATGGGGACAAACCAGAAGAAAATCAAGGTGTGTGTGTGTGTGTGTGTGTGTGTGTGTGTGTGTGTGTGTGTGTGTGTGTGTGTGTGTGTGTGTGTGTGTGTGCTAGTGCACCTCTGTGTGTATGTGTGTGTGTGTGCGTGTGTGTGTGTGTGTGTGTGTGTGTGTGCTAGTGCACCTCTGTGTGTGTGTGTGTGTGTGTGTGTGTGTGTGTGCGTCTCAGAGCATTGGGGTGCATTATCTGTGATCTACAATCAAAAGGTCAGATAAGTTACCTGATCTCTATGTCCCCTGGTGAAGTCAATCTACTGAGAATATAATGAAATGTAGGAAGGACAAAAAACACTAATCCACACATTCAGCCAGGGCTGGCACATGATTAGAGTTGTTGCCGACTGTCAAAGCAAAGAAAAGCTCTTTTTTGAAGCTTTACTCTGACACAGAGAAACACTTCTCATCAGAAAGCCTCCTCCTTAGATGCCTCTGTCATCTTGGCTTTCGCAAAACAGTCAACAGAGGCGCCCAACAACGATTGTCTGAGGCACGAGGTAGTCATAAGCAGACGATGACATGCTTTTTCAATCTGGCTAACGTGTAAGACAAGCACTCGCTTTCTCCCCCAAGCCACCGCTAAATGTATTCTTTTGAAGACTGCATTTTTTAGAAGTCACCTCAGTAGAATATGTCTAAATACAACTCTGTCACTTTTATCGTAACCATTCACTGGTTTGCAGCAAGCTCTGCCCTTGAGGTATATACATTGGGAGGCATTTTTATTTCCTGACATCTCTCTTTCTCTCTCCACTCATCCAGGTCAGTTCCTTCACACTGTGATTAAGTGATTATTCCCTTCTTCCCGTTGGCTATCTTGGTTCTGTTTACCATGAGACTGTCAGAAAAATTTGGTAATTGGATCGAGACAGATTTGTCGTCTTAATAGAATTACATGTGTGTCTTTGAGTAGGATGGAGAGTCTCCACCCATCGCAGTGGATTAGTGTGAGAACAAGGCCAAAATGGCAAAGACAAATGAATTCAAAATAGATTTTTAAAAAGCAAATCAAGGGAAGTATTTTACCAAATTCTTTTTGAGTGCCATATTTGTTTTCTCTACTCTTAACACCCTCTCACTTGAGGTGAATAAGTCACAGGTGCAAGATGATTTCTGGATTCCAGTCTGTGAGACATCCTCACTCAGGGACTTTTTGACTAGGTGGTAATCATATAATTCACACGAGTCGAGACGGCGGAGTTCTGCCTGATGTGTTGATCTTGTGCGGAATGTTCTGAGAGCACATGGAATGGATGTTTGGTGAGCACACAGGGTCACTAGTCCACATACCGTATAGCCTAGTTCTACTTTATTCTACTGCTTGGTTGAATTTCCCATTGTCTTACGTAATATAAAACGACCATTAACTGTATGTTATTTGCACACCTATGAAGTAGATCCATTTTTTTGGCCATATCACACTTGTATATTAATTCGCCAAACTCGTTTAAATGAACCGTCACGTTGCATCCGAGCTGTAAAATGCAGACGTTCAGAACATAGTAACATTGTAGCATATGACGGAGGTGGCTTTTAGCTAGATGGATGACAGCAGGCTAGGTAAAATAGCAATGTTTCAAAGCTAAAGTTCATCAGAATCTTGGGATACGCCCGCTTGACAACGGGAGAGATAGAACTAACGACTGGCCTTTGACCGTAGCAACCATCCATTTAGAACTAGTAACGGCAGTTTGACCTGCAAGTTGAAAAATTAGTTGATATGTGTCGGAAGAAAGTAGTTCTACAAACAAGACAGTTTTAGCGATTAAAACGTTTAAATTGTAACAAGAAATGAACACAACACAAGTGGCAACAGTGGAATAAGCGGGATAATTGACTCCACGGTGGTCTGTTCACAGAAGTTAATGCACTTACGAGGTTTAAACGGTCCTCCGCTTCGCGTCGGGGCCGTTTTACAACCTCGACCGTGCATTAGCTTCTGTGAACAGACCACCGTGTCGTCCATTATCCCTTACTTAACATCAAAACAGACTTCTTCATTCCTCCGGACATAGTGGACTAAAACATTGTTGACCGAGTGAGGTGAAGATTGTTAGGGTCAAATATACCTTTAGACTGAAAAGCCCCAAAAGGAGATAATTGATTTAATTGGCAACTTTAACACTAGCTGTACTTCATCATGTGAATGATGTCAAGACAAAGTCTTGCGAGCTTACAAAGCTTGCAAAGTCAAACAAGCGTATGGGTTATTTTATGGCTCTTTTTAAAAAATAAGAGTTTTCTTTGCTCTGTAATTATCCAACACATTATCTAAAACGGTCGGTCAAATACTCATACTCAACTAATTCAACAACATGTCAATTGATAATAACCACAGACTATTACTGCTCACTGTCAACATTGTCAACAGATATGAAAGGTTAGGAGGAGCATTAAGTGTGGGCAAACAGGAAGGGGCAAATCAGCCAGAAGTGCTCTACTGTACATGTGCAGACTAATAAGCATTTGCCAAATGGTTGACTCAGAAACCTGTCGGCTATTTGTCAATGTTCCATAAATATAACCCTAAATATAAGCATTCTATTACTCACTGTTAACAGACTGTTTCATATTCCCCATAATGTATGGTCAGCAAGTAGACTTATACGTCAGTTCAATTCATTTCAATTCACTGTTATTGATATTTTGGCATAATGAAAGAAGGCGTCTCAAGCAGATTTACTGAGCCCAACTTGAGCGTGAATCTTGATTACCTGTGTGTTTGATCACCTGACCTTATTTCTAGGTGATTATGTGGTGATGACGGTGTATTTTGACCTGACTCGGCGGATGGGCTACTTCACTATCCAGACGTATATCCCCTGCATCCTCACCGTGGTTCTCTCCTGGGTGTCCTTCTGGATCAAGAAAGAATCAACCCCAGCCAGAACCACATTAGGTACGGAACCACAACCTAGCAGCACCTTATCAGTCCTTACTCTCAGAGGCACAGAGCTGAACTAGTCAGCCTGGAACACAAATTGCAAGAACTAACATTACTGGAGTTGATTGTTGAGGTTTGGGTTCCTTTGGGGTTCCCACAACCTTGTTAACTGTATTCAACTTGTCTGTCACCAATTTAGGTGTAGCGTTCTAGCAAAACTGTGTGTGTGGAATTCAGTGGGCTATTTGTGTGAGTGCGTGTTTGTCAGTGGGTGTACAATACTTCCAAAGTGCTGAACACTGCAGGAGCATGGTCCATCTGATCACACATGTCCTTTGATTTTGCACTACTGCAACACATTTGCTTTTTGCATGTTTGCTTGAAGTCCTCCATTTTTTGCACTCCTGAGGAGACTTGGGAAAGCTCAGCAGTTTTTTGTTCTCCATTTGCTTTGCTTATTTCTGTTATTTCTGTTCACTTTTCTTCTTTTGCTCTCTGTCAGTTAATGTGCAGTCCTGTGGAACAGTTTGGTCAAGGTAATTCCTTTCAGTTCTTTTCATTTATTTTTCTTCTATAATTTTTCTTCTATAATCTATATCATTGATTGTGTGTGTGTGTGTGTGTGTGTGTGTGTGTGTGTGTGTGTGTGTGTGTGTGTGTGTGTGTGTGTGTGTGTGTGTGTGTGTGTGTGTGTGTGCTTCTAGAGCCATTGCAATACAACTTTCAGAAATAGAGAAAAGTTTACTGTCTTTCCCTGAACCCGAATAACACAACCATGCCATAAACAGCTCTGATGTTCAACTGTCCAATGCCAAATGTCAAACGCATATTTGAAATGAAAAAGTAATGGTTATGGTGGCTCACTTAATGCACTGTAATGTTTAATTGTAACAGGGGGGCTACACCAGGCACGTGACTGAAGAGTTCTGTTCGCGACGAGTATGCTGCAGCATTTCCTCTAGAATCAATGGCAGTAGCTACAGTACACCAGACACCATACATTCTGAAAAAATAGACCAGTCTTCTAAAATGTTTTTTTACGTGTTAACAGTACGAACAGAAGCGCTTCAGTTACGCGCTCAGTGTAACCCCCTGTAAGACAGCTTGTGAGCGTGTGGCATATGTTAGTCTCGTGATAGAGGGCCTCGAGAAATAGAGATTTATGTGAAAAATGGCCTGAATTATCTTTTTAAGGACTGTTGTTTTGAGGGTTCTAGTGTGTGTGTGTGTGTGTGTGTGTGTGTGTGTGTGTGTGTGTGTGTGTGTGTGTGTGTGTGATTTCTAAAAGCAGTGAGTCACGTGCAGTACACAAGAAAATGATGGTTGCTGATGGTAGCATGAGTTTCAAAAACATACTATGTTGAACCTTTCTATTAATTATTCTAATGACAGTAACTCTCCTCAGTCCTCTTGTGTGCTATGTCCCCTTCGTGAACATACCTGTACAATAGTATTCGGAAATTCATTGAATGTAACCGTCAGAATTATATAAATCTGTTGAGAGGGAAGTGTCCTTGAGGAATGCAAGCCCATCTTGTGTGACAGACCTGATAACAACAAACTAATGGGTTTGCTGCATTTCAAGAAGAAGGCTGGTTCAGAAGCATCTTGTAATCTAACCCTCACTGTTTCTTAAAAAAAATACATTAGACCATGAAATGCCTCTGACAAACTCACAAAAGCACACGCAGCATCAGGTCTTGCTCAAATGGTCAACACTAAAAGGACCTGCCTGAATTGTCTTCGGGCCCGCACAAGATAAGAAATGGAATCCTTGAGAGACAATATCATTCACCTGGCCAGCGAATACCACATCGGTCAGATAGAAAGAAAGAGAATCAGAGAGAGGGAGAGGGAGAGGGGGAGAGAGAGAGAGGGATGAATGTAATTAATCTGTCTGACAAAAGAAGTCATTACCCCTTGAGAGAAAGAAAAAAGAAAGCAAAAGAATAGAGTTTTGCTTTCCCAGGCTTCCTGTTTGATCGATGGGATCCAGAGAGGGAGGAGGGTATATAAGGGGGCGAGAGGTAGGAAACAGGGAACTGCCAGGGTGAACAGCAGGGCCAAGACCCAGTGGTGGAGCCGAGGCACTACCTGGACAAGCAGAGGCTCACACATGATTCGGGCCAAGAAAACCATGATGAAGGAGGCAGAATGCGCTTTAAGAGACAGGGAGAGAGAGAGAGAGTATACAATATACCCCTCAACCTATATGCTCTGCCAGTCTTGAATGGTCTCCTTTTGAAATTGTTTTTTGAAAGGTACTTTTGAATTTGAGAGAGAGAGAGAGAGAGAGAGAGAGCACAGAGTTAGACTGAAACAGTAGAGTTAGACTGAGAGTTTGTAACCTTGTTACGGATATAGCCATATCATAAACATGTTCTGACAGAGGACAGCTGTCGTCTCAGTCCCTGAAATCACAGTCCCAGACAGACACTGTGCAACTGTGGTCTGATTTCAGCCTCAAAGCAGTCGGCCCCGACAAACTCCAGAATTTAACTCTTGAGAAGTTCATTCTTGTCTTGCTGTTTGAGCAAGGTCACAACACCCGAGTAAAAGAGAGAACAATCAATGTACCAGCACTCGAAAATCAGCTTGGATTTCTGGCACGTCAGAATTGATATCAACAGACTAATGGATTTGATTCATCCTGATGGCTTGTGGATAGAAACTGTCTCTGTATCTGCTGGTACAGGTCTGAATGCTCTTGTTGTACCTTCTACCAGATAGGACCAGATAGACCAGGTAGTAGGGTGAAGAGACTGTGGCTGGGGTGACTGGGGTCAGCAAGGATCCGCTTGGTCTTTCTCCTGCAGCACTGGCTGTAAAGGTCCTGAATAGTTGGTAACTCAGTCCTTGTGATGCACTGGGCTGACCTGACCTGAACCCTTTGCAGAGCTTTGCGGTCATGGGCGGTGCTGTTACCATGAAAAGTATGTATAACGCATACCAAATGTTTTTTGGAGGAGGTGCTGGCCACTGGTAAAAAGTTCCATGGTAAAGAAGTGCTGCACACTCTGGCTCCATATGATAAGTCTTTACTAAACAAAATAAATTTTGGCTTATAAGGCCTTCATCAGATTTTTCAAGACACATACAGTACAACAAACAACCCATTATATCCTAATCCCAATTAGTGCACCTGGCTACAAGGCTCCCTCATTGGGGAGTCACTAGAAATGGGTGTGGTCCCATCAGGAAGCATATAGGACATTTAACTTAAAATACAAGAAAAACAATACAATTTGACCAATAGGTCTACAAAAACAAGTTTAAGACATCAGCTCGAATGAGCATCATAAATAACTTGATTTGCATTCCTTAATAAATAAACCTTAGACTACAAGAAACACCTTACCATAGTCGATATTCAAACCACTGGGTGATAGGGTTTTCAAATACCTGGGAGTCCACCTGGACCATAAACTGGACTGGTCAGTGCATGTAAATGCAGCATACAGGAAAGGTCAGAGCAGGCTCTTTTTTCTCAGGAAGCTTCCAAGTCTGTAATGAGATGCTGTACCTTTTTTATCAGTCGGTTGTGGCCAGTGCAGTGTTCTTTGCTGTGGTGTGCTGGGGCAGCTGTATGACAGCCAGGGAGGGGAACCGAATTGACAAACTAGTCAGGAACTGACCCCAGTGTTGGGGAGGAGGGTGGACTCTGTAGGAGATTTGGTGGATGAAAGAATGAGGAGCATGATGAAATCCATCCTCAGTAACAGGAGCCACCCGCTGCATGACACTGTGGTTTCCCAGCAAAGCAGCCGCACTGACCGACTCCTCTCCATGAGCTGCAGGACTGAGAGGTTCAGGAGGTCATTTGTTCCGGCTGCCATACGACTACATAACGGACCTGTTTGAAGTGCATTAATTATTATGACCGCCGCACAGCGAAGCGGCGGTCATATAGGTTTAGTCAGATTTTGTTTTGTTTTTTTTTTTTTTTCTTTTCGCATGCCCAAATTTCCGTCAATGATTCCCGGGACACTGAAAGACAGGGTACACGAAACTTGGTGGACATGTAACCCCACATGGATAGCATGGAACCATCGTTTTTCGTTTTGATCTGTAGCCCCTCCGCTGAATTGGACCCCCCGAAAGGAGGGTAGGGCAGACACAGTTTTCTGTGAATATCTCGAAAACCGTAGGGTTTAGGAGGACCATTTTTTTTTGTATGTTGATCTCAAGGGGCCATGTCAACCCATTCCATAACCACTCATTTCATGTATAGCGCCACCTAGTTAAACACAAAAAAGTAAAAATGAGGTGGTGTAATTGAAGGTATCTGTGACCTAACATAGTCAAAACTGCACAAAATTGGAAGTGTAGGATCATTATGACACCCTATGTATGCACGCCAAGTTTTGTGGAATTCCGTTCATGGGGGGCCACACAATAAATTAATTTATGTTACTATACGTAAATGTTACTTTATTACTTTACTTTTACTTACTTACTTACTTACTTACTTTATTACTTTACGTTACTTTATATGTTATGTTACTATATTATGATCATAAAGTGCCGTCCTTTTTACCTGCCAAGGGAAATTACTGCGATTCTGCTAGTCGCAGTATACATCCCGCCTACCAACAACAACAGCGATAAGAACGCGGCTCTTAGTGAACTGTACCAGGCTGTCAGTGAACAACAAACGGCACACCCAGACGGTTTCACCATCTTCACTGGAGATTTTAACCATGCTGATCTAAAAACTGTACTTCCAAAGCTACACCAGCATGTTGATTTTCCAACAAGAGGAGATAACATCCTGGACCTGGTCTACACTACACACAAAGGAGCATACAAAGCCACCCCCCTCCCCCACATTGGACTTTCAGACCATATCACTGTTATGCTAATGCCCGCATACAGACAAAGGGTAAAAGCGAACAAACCGGTTCGTAAGCAGGTAAAAGTGTGGCCTGAGGGAGCCTCCGATGCTCTTCAAGACTGCTTTGACACAACAGACTGGGAAATGTTTAAGCAGGCAGCCACTTACAACAACCGGACAGACATAGAGGAGTATACAGACACTGTAACCTCTTACATCACCAAGTGCATCGATGATGTGACCCACACAAAAGACATCATCACTTTCGGGCTAACTGGAAGCCATGGCTGACAGGGGATGTCCTCAGGCTGCTGAGGGCCAGAGACAAAGCCTACAGAGCTGGGGATGAAGCTGGCATGAAAAACAGCGAGAGCCAACCTGTCCCGTGGCATCAAGGAAGCAAAAAGGAATACACTCACAAGATAACCACCCACTTCAAAGACAGCAGGAACTCACAAAGCCTATGGCAGGGCATTCAGGCCCTCACGGACTACAAGCCCAGCGCCACAGAGCTGTGAGAGCAACATCCCTCTGCTCAACAACCTGAACCGCTTCTTTGCTCGCTTTGAAGCACAAAACAGCACCTGCCCACAGAAGACCCATCCCCTCTACATGAGCAGCCCCTGTGCCTCTCTGCCGACAGCGTGAAGAGGACACTTGCTGCTATCAACACCAGTAGGCAACAGGTCCAGACAACATCCCAGGTCGTGGCGCTGAAGGACTGCGCGGGGAGCTTAAGGATGTCTTCACAGACATCTTTAACACTTCCCTGAAGCAAGCCATCGTCCCATCATGTTTCAAAGCTGCCACCATCATACCTGTGCCGAAGAAAACTGCTCCATCCTGCTTCAATGACTACCGCCCTGTGGCACTGACACCCATCATCATGAAGTGCTTTGAGCGGCTTGTCATGTCACATATCAAAGCCATTCTCCCCCACCCTGGACCCTTCCAGTTTGCATACCGAGCCAAGCGGTCTACAGAGGATGCAATCTGCTCTGCCCTCCACCCAGCCCTCACCCACCTGGAAAAAAAGAGACTCATATGTGAGATTGCTGTTTATAGACTTCAGTTCTGCATTCAACACCATAATACCACAACAACTCATCTGCAAACTCGACAAACTGGGACTCAGTACCTACCTCTGCAACTGGCTACTGGACTTCCTCTGTCAGAGGCCCCAAGTAGTAATGCGGTTGGCAACAATACCTCAAGCAGCATCACACTGAGCACAGGGGCCCCCAAGCTGCGTGCTCAGTCCGCTGCTCTTCACCCTGCTAACGCATGACTGCACTGCAACCTACAGCAACAATCACATAGTGAAATTTGCTGACGACACAACTCTGGTGGGTCTCATCACCAAGGGCGACGAGACTCAATACAGGTTGGAGGTCGACCATCTGACCACGTGGTGCAGGGACAACAACCTCCTGCTGAACGTCAGCAAGACCAAAGAGATTGTTGTTGACTTCCGAGAGGTCACACCCAACACCTGCCACTGACCATCGACGGTGCTGTGGTGGAGAGAGCGAGCAGCACCAAATTCCTGGGGGTGCACATCAGCGAAGACCTCTCCTGGACCACCAACACTGCATCACTGGCGAAGAGAGCTCAGCGCCGCCTGTACTTCCTGCGGAAACTCAGGCGAGCAAGTGCTCCACCAGCCATCATGACCACATTCTACCGAGGCACCATTGAGAGCATCCTCTCCAGCTGTATCAGCTGTGTGGGGCGGAAGCTGCACTGAATACAACAGGAAAGCCCTGCAGCGCATAGTGAACACAGCTGGAAGGATCATTGGTGCTTCACTCCCCTCCCTGAAGGACATTTACACCACCCACCTCACCCGCCGAAGGCTGACCAAAATTGTGAGTGATGCAAGTCACCCGCTCACAATCTGTTTGATCTACTGCCCTCTGGGAAGAGGTACAGAAGCCTGCGCTCCGCACTACCAGACTCACCAAACAGCTTCATACACCAAGCTGTAAGGATGCTGAACTCTCCCTCCTCTCCCCTCCACCCTCAGCTACATAACATCCTGGACATTGGACCCACAATGGCCGCCTGCACTACTCCACTTGCACACTTGAACACTTGCACACTTGTACACTTTACAACTTGGTGTTGTTGTCCTGAAAACACAACACTTCTGCTGCTCTTACATAACTTGCACCACTATGCCACTTTCTTCATTACTCAGGTCAAACAGAACTACCCAAGCCTCTTATTGGCCTGACTTTGCACTAGTTTTTTATTGACTGTCTATGCACAATTTCAACAAAATTTTGCTGCTCTTATTTTTTCATAATTATATGTGCCCTCTTATTTACTTATTTACTTACTTTTTTGTTTTACTTGAATGTTATGTTTGTCTGTGGACTTAAAATTGGTAAAATATGTCTTGTCTTCACCGTGGGATAGTGAGAAACGTAATTTCGATCTCTTTGTATGTCTGGAACATGTGAAGAAATTGACAATAAAGCTGACTTTGACTTTGACTTTGACTTTGACTATACACCAACTGGCCTGTAGGTGGCCGGAGACAGTTTTCTGTGAATATCTCGAGAACCGTAGGGCCTAGGAGGTCCACCTTTTTTGTATGTTGGTCTTAAGGGGCATGTCAACCCATCCCATTACCACTTATTTCATGTATAGCGCCACCTAGTTAAAAATTAAAAGCAAAAATGAGGTGTTTTCATCTCAATATCTCTGGCTGACATGGTCAAAACTGCACGAAATTAAAAGAGTAGGATCATTATGACACCCTCTGAATGCATGCCAAGTTTTGTGTACTTTCGTTCATGGGGGCCTTACAATAAAATAATTTATGTGTACATTTAGTGGCGTACACCAACAAAGGATTCGGGACACTGAAAGACCGGGTACACAAAACTTGGTGAGCATGTACCCCACATGGATAGCATGGAACCGTCATTTTTTTAGTTTTCATCTGCAGCCCCCAGCTGGACTGGACCCCCGAAAGGAGGGTAGGGGAGACACAGTTCTCTGTGAATCTTTTATGGTATGTTGGTCTCAAGGGCCCACATCAACCTGGCTCATAATCACTCATTTGTGATTTGCCCCCGTAAAAATGAAAATCAGTAGGATTAAAAAAAGCCAAAATAAATATTCATCATCATCATCATGGCTGCATTTTCAGTATTGGCGAGAAGTAGTCGTTTGTCCACTAGATGGCGCATCGTTGCAGTGAGAGCGTAATTTTGTTGGAAGTTAAAAGTGGGTTGGAAAAAACAATGGGCGCTTCATACAAGGACTGTAATTTACCGCAGCGAACATCTAATAAGGATAGGAGGATGTTCACATGAAGTGTAATTCCCATTTCTTCTTGAAGCCAAATAAATCTAAGGATGTTTCGGACATGCTTGGTTTTACTGCAGGTACGTTAATCTTGTAATATCAATAAGGACCTAGGTAATGTTACCGTTAGCGTTGGTTGAGTGATGGAGGCATTTGATTGATTGCATTTGTAGAAAACTATAAATGCGGTTATACCAACAAATTGATAGCAGCACTGTTTGTATCTTCGACTGTCATTTATTGCACGTGCTACAAAATCATTCTGTGCAATGGAAGATTTACCAACGTTACACCGGTCTGATACAGTTTTGCCTATACATCGTGAGACTGAGGCGCCTGTTTATTTTGTTTTAAGTGCGTGCAGGGTGTGTGAGGGGAATCGATGTGCTTTGATTACAGCTTGGTAGTTGTAGTCTGTGAAATTAAAAAGCACGTGTGTGTGTGAAGTATCCAAACAATGACACCTTCATTTCATTATGGCTGCTTTAGCAAAACACCTTAAGCTACTGTGTAGTGGGTCCCATTTAGAAGTGGCTACTTCATTAAACTTTTCTTGACTCATGGAGCTGCGTGAATGTTATTACAACTTTTCGCCACGATATGACAGTTTAAGTCCGCTTGATACTGTAAAGGCGTAAGCCATTGGTTTCAAAGGAGATTTTATTTGTGTAAGCCAGCATAGCCTATTGACAATTTATGTTGTCAATAGGCCTACCTATAATCCTACCTGTAGCTTAGGGAAGCTAACACCTTTCTATTAGGATCTAGTTTGTTAGTTACCGTTTTGTCATAACTCCCTGATGCATTTTGCATTTAGAATAGCCAGGCGTGTATATCTCAATCGGAAAAATTAAACAATATCGGTGCCTATGGACTAGGCTGGGTGAACCCAGCCTGATCTGCTCCCGCTATTTATTTTTTTGATTTCTTAAAAGATTGAGCTTGGTCTGATGAAAGCCAGACTAGCCATGGACCTCAGTGAAACAATGCAAGGGAACATGAATCAGCCTATATTTGCACTAACAATAACGGACAAAAGCTTTTCAACTTTGGCCCGTTAAAATGTGTATGAACAGTCTAGCGGCGCATTTCATCAAGGCCCATTTGGACATGTCAGTTATTTGCACCACTGGTTAGATGTAAAACAGCATTTCGTTTCAGACTAGGCTACTGTTACTTAATTTGTGCATTAACAATAACGTTTCAGACTACTGTTACTTAATTTGTGCATTGACAATAAAGTATTACATGAACTAAAGATGACTAAAATCTTATGTAGAAGAAGAAACATTCACAAAAATCCATCCATCCAAAAATGACCTTTGTTTTGATAGCTGTTGAAAACGGCATGGAACTGACAGAGATGTTTTTGTTTATAAATACATAAAAATAAATAAATAAATAACATTATGCTGATACCTTTTGCTTTTCCCAAATACAATGTAGCCTACAGGTGTAAGTGACCTTTCATCAATCCAGTTGCAATGGATGAACTGTGATGAACTGCCCTACTTGTGATTGTTTAGAGATTTTAAAGGTTTTATAACAATTCTACATCTTCTTTGGCTATTCTACAATCTATTCACCTTTTCAGCACCAGTAGGGTACTTTCTGTGCAGCCGCGCACACACCTCAGGCATGCCAAACAAGCATACACAAAAGTTTCAAGAGTGGGGGATGGAGTAAAATATAGAGACAAATTGAAGTGTGATTTATTTTCGCGGAACGGATGTACAGGACTGAGCGGCGGTCATATTTTGTACCGCTATGCGGTACATCTAGTTTACTACTGATGATAGTAGCTTGTTTTGGGACTGTTTTTATTTTATTTTATTAACTGTTGTCATCAGGGTTTTTATGAGTATATTGCTGTGTGAATGTTTGTTGGTAGACAACACACGGCTGCTGGACATCTGAATTGCTCCTGCGGGGATGAATAAAAGTATCTATCTATCTATCTATCTATCTATCTATCTACAAGAAACACTTTAGATCATAGTCGATATTCAAACTATTGGGTGATAGGGTGTGACATGACACTGTCATGAACGTGTCATAAACAAGTCATAAACGTTTATGACATAACGCTTCTGTTATTAAGTGACATTTGGTTTTGGTCATAACAAATTAGGGTTAGGGTTAGGGTTAGGGTTGGGATTAGGGTTAGAGGTTAGGATTAGGGTTAGGGTTCATGTGTCATGACAGTGTCATGTGTTCATGACAGTGTCATGTCACTCTTATGTTGATACTGTCAAGTAAAGTGTTACCAATGTTCCTTTCTGGCGAGTAGATTGTTTAAGTCTCCCCCTCTCGGAGTTAGAGAGATTGGTGCTGTTACCATACCATGCTTTGATGTTGCCAGTCAGGATACGCATACGCTCAATGGTACAGTCAGTATTTCACCGTCCATACCAATCTTCCACAGCCGCCAAAGAAAGAAGAGCCACTGTCTTGCTGCCTTTGTGACAATACCTATGGTGTGTCCAGCTCAGATCCTTGTTGATGTTAGTTCCAAGGAATCTGAAGCAGTTGCTTCTCTCCACTGCTATGCCCCCAGTGTAAATGGGTGTGTGCTCCTCTCCCTGCAGCCTCCTGTAGTCCACTATCAGCTCCTTGGTTTTTCTGACATTGAGCAGCAGGTTGTTGTCCTGGCACCAAGATGTCAGGGTTGCCACCTCTGCTTTGTAGGCAGACTCATCATCATTCATGATAGAGCTGATTATGGTGGTGTCATCAGCAAACTTAATGATGGTGTTTGAGGTGTGTTGCCATACAGTCATGAGTAAACAATGAGTACAACCGGGGGCTTAACACACATCCCTGCGGGGCACCAGTGCTGAGTGTTAGAGTGTATATATAAGTATATGTATAATTATATATACTTTTTTGATCCCGTGATGGAAATTTGGTCTCTGCATTTAACCCAATTGGTGAATTAGTGAAACACACTACAGCACACAGTGAACACACAGTGAGGTGAAGCACACACTAATCCCGGCGCAGTGAGCTGCCTGCTACAATGGCGGCGCTCGGGGAGCAGTGAGGGTTTAGGTGCCTTGCTCAAGGGCACTTCAGCCGCGGCCCACTGGTCGGGGCTCGAACCAGCAACCTCTGGTTACAAGTCCAGAGTGCTAACTAGTGGGCCACGGCTGCCCCATAAAGGAGGTGGAGGAGATGTTACCCAGTTAGAACTTGTTAATAGTTAGAACACATACTGTGAGCGCAGCAATGGCGACATTTTGATTGTAGGGGAAAAATGACTGAAACGTGAAAGTGTGAGTTATCAAATCCAACATGTTTGAGAAAAGATTAAATTTGACCAGTGTGACAAGAAGTTGCCATTGTGACATAAACTGTGGCAAAATTTAAATGAAATGTTTTGAATCTTCTTTTCATATTTCAAATGGCACGACATGACATTGGGCTATCTCATTCCTCACTCCAGAAATGAATCTTTCAAGCAAGACTACTTATAATTGTATGATTTTGAATGGAAAAAAAGCCTTTAAAAAATTATGCTACTTGGTAAAATATAGTTGCATAAAACTCCCAAATTTGTTTAAAAAAAGAGTGCAAGAGTATTAGCAGTAGGCTGACATGCAGGTGTAGGTAATAAGTCTGGCCACAGCAGACGAGAGAGAGGGATTAAGTGCAATATGCATGCCTGAAATAGATTTAGTCCACTTGTTTCCATAGAAACCTGGGAATGCTGGGGTACAGTCACCATTTTTTCACAGAGGCATCTTTATGATCTTCATGAGAGAGAGAATCAAGCTTTGTCTGTGTGTGTGTGTGTGTATGTGTGTGTGTGTGGGGGTCTTTGTGCACCTTTTGTGCTTATGTCTTTTGAGAGTAAGTGTGTGTGTGTGTGTGTGTTTCGGGGGAGAGAGGTACCATACATCTGTCTGAGTGTGTGAGTCTGTATGAAAAAAACTACATGTGCATGTGTGTACTGTATGTGTTGGTGTGTATGTGTGTGTGTGTATGTTTGTGTGTGTAGGTGGAATATTTCAATAAGTAGGATTCCAATTACCTGCCCTAACTATATGACCCCTTAACGTGGTGACAACAAAGGTACAGGACACAACCCTACATGATTAGTCACTTAATTTGGGCAATCCCTCCTCCCCTTGACACAGCACTGAAAGATGCACTTGTTAAAGATATTACTGTTTCCAGCAGCAGCACTGTGCTCCTTGTATGGAGAATTACACAGTGCAGCTATTTTCCAGGTTTTGTATTCTCTATCTATCTATCTATCTATCTACCTATCTATCTATCTATCTATCTATCTATCTATCTACCTATCTATCTATCTATCTATCTATCTATCTATCTATCTATCTATCTACCTATCTATCTATCTATCTATCTACCTATCTATCTATCTATCTATCTATCTATCTATCTATCTATCCATCTATCTAGCTAGCTACCTCCTTCTCTGTAATTGTGTTTTTCTCTTTCTTGCCCTCTCTCTGTATCCTGTTCTCTTTGTCATGCTGCTTCTCTCTCTCTCTCTACTTTCTGTCTCTCTCACTCTGTTGTTTTTCCAGGAATCACCACTGTGTTGACGATGACCACGCTGAGTACAGTTGCTAGGAACTCATTGCCGAGAGTCTCTTATGTGACCGCCATGGACCTGTTTGTCACCGTCTGTTTCCTGTTTGTGTTTGCGGCCATGATGGAGTATGCCGCACTCAACTACTACTCCTACTGCACGAGGAGACCGCTCTGCAGCAAGACCAAGAGATTGGTGAGAAACATACCCCAGCCTATCCACATGGGTCCTGCACATTCACACAGACACACACACACCCAAACACCCACTCTGTCTGTTGGTCTCTCTGTCTCTCTCTCTCTCTCTCTCTCTCTCTCTCATTCACTCACTTAAAGACTTTCACACACAAACATACACTCACGCACACACACTTTCTCTCTCTCTCTCTCTTACATGTTGTTTACTGGTGCATGCTCTGTCCCTGTGGCACACATGCGTTTGACCTGCGGGCCCAGTGCTGTCCACTCACTGGAGGTTCAGTTAATGAGGCACGTGGAGGAGAGCAGAACTTTACTGCAGTCGATGCAGTGTCACAGCACTCCATCCAATGCTGCATTAAAATGTGTTGCATTCAAAAACATATAAAACATATGGAGCCCTGTAAGGCAATCAGTATGTATTGGAGGTTTTGCATTAGTGGTGAATAATATGGTGATATGGTGTGCTTACAAAAACAATGAAGGAAATCCCAACCTATTTAAGGCTTTTGTGTTTTGGCCTCATGTGCCATAGGTCTTTAGCATGAGGATTTACTGTTGAACTGATTGTCCACACCCTGAGGTCATTCTCTCCATTTAGAGCAGGGTCATTTATTTCATTAAGTGAAAATTGGACATGTGAATGTTGCTATTCACAGTAATGCCACTATTGAAGGTGCTTTAGGCAATGTTCACTGTTGTTGGTAATGATCTGGGAGGATCTCCATCACTGCAAATTGAAAATAACCGGCAGGCCTTAAACTAAATCTTTGAAAGTTGCTTTATCACTTGAAATTTGTGGTTGGTGAGACTCAGGAGAGACCAAGAAACACTTTTCTTTTGTCTATGTCTATGTCAGTGATGGCTAATGTAGCCTAAGCTTTTCAAAAATGTTGCCTACTTTTAGACAAAATGTGGTATTTATAACTTGAGTCTCCATAACATTCTGAATGAGAGATAAAACAGATGAACCTTCTTTTCTCTCCTCTTCGGTTGATCTGACATCAAATATTTGCCTCTTTGTTGTCTTGTTATTGAATTGAAACCTCATAAGACTTTACTTGTATGAGTGTGACATTTGGAGGAATGCAGGCCCAGGCCCAGGAAGTCACTATAGCACCATAGACAGATTCAGACAGATTTTTAGCCCCCTGAGAGGTTTTAGAGAGAGTGTTTGTGTTTGTGTGTGTGTGTGTGTGTGTGTGTGTGTGTGTGTGTGTGTGTGTGTGTGTGTGTATCAGAGTGCAAGCCAACTGGATGTCCGCTCCTCTCCCCTCCTCTCCTGGGCTGCACTGTGCTGCGGTGCAGGGCGCGGAGCACGAGAGACCGGCTCTTGGCAGATGGTCTCATCTCTGCTGGCCTGAGTGACAGCTCGCTGCTGGCGTATGGGATGTGCGCGGGGCTTTTGCTTAGTGCACAGATTTAACACATGACAGTGCACTTCCCTCAGCCCCCTGACTGTATCTCATCTGTCTTAATCCACCACAGCGTTTCTGCGCAGATATCGCAAGACTTCTGTCTCTTCACTTTACCCCTTCCCTCTCTCTCTCTCTCTTTCTTTCTCTCTCTGTCTCTCTCTCCCTCTGCCTAGCTTTCTATCTCTCTATATCTCTACCTCTCCCTCTCTCATTGAGGACTTTCTTGCAGTATTGGGGTAGGGGGGTTGCTGTGTGAGGGTGGGGAGGATGCAGGTTGTTTTTAAAATATGAAACTGCTCTGTGATCTCTGTGAAGGATTTTACTTGTGGCTGCAACAATGTATTTACTCTCTCTCTCTCTCTCTCTCTCCCTCCTTCTCTCTCCATTTCTGCAGAACTACTCGGTGCTGGACGTGGGGCCTCCACCCACCGTCATCACTCTGAACAACTCCATGTACTGGCAGGAGTTTGACGACACCTGCATTTACGAGTGCCTGGACGGGAAGGACTGCCAGAGCTTCTTCTGCTGCTTCGAGGAGTGCAAGGGTGGCGGGTGGCGAAAAGGCCGCGTGCACTTAGACATCCTGGAACTGGACTCCTATTCGCGGGTCTTCTTCCCCACCTCCTTCCTCCTCTTCAACATCGTCTACTGGGTGGGTTACCTGTATCTTTAGCGACACCATGTGGACGGGAGGACTCGCAGACTCACTCTGGGGCTTGGTGGTGGGGTGGGGTGGTAGTGATGGAAGACTGGATTTGGCAGGACTTTTTTCAGGGGTCGGGGGCGGGGGGGTGGGGGTGGTTTGCCCCATGTTATGAACCAAGCCATGTTGGTTCCTCTATAGAACAGCGTCAGAGGTTCCTGGCCAAGAGGTTCCTGGCCCAGACAAACAATTGAGGCTGGAGCAGACCTGTGCCCACAAGGCAGGCAAGGTCCGCTCCAGAGTCGGTGGCCATTTTGAGGCAGGGCGTGGTGACTTTGAAAACGAAGCAGTGCCATAACGAATTTACAGGAATTCCTTCGGAGCCCTTAAGAAGCTGAGACAACAGGCTGCTCTTCTGTGGTCAGAGACAGTGCAGACCCCTGGCCATTACCTGGCCTCTGCCTTTGTTCTTCAGGTACCTGGAAGCAAACACACATACGTACATAACTTGTTTAATTTACTTTTATTTATTTATTTTGCTTGTTTGTTTGGAGCAGGAGGGGTTTTGGCATATGGATGAGGGTTAAGGTGCTGATACTTACATATTTTCCTTTTATTTTCATGCAGTATCTCTGACCTTTTCTTGCATCAGTAAGATCTGAGAGGGTTGTTGCTATACTGAAATTGAGAAGCCTGTCATCCAACCATCAGTCAAAACCCAGGGGGGTTGGTCTTGTAAACGGACTTTCAGATAAAAAATAAAAAAAAAACATCCTCAGTGCCTTCTTCAGGAGGGAGTACAGAACAGCCTGCACAGACAAGGAATGTGTGGAAGGAAGCAGAGTCTGGTTTTAACTGGATGCTGCAGAGCGGCTCACCCCTCAGGTGTTTGCCCTGGTGTCCCCAAGACTTCATTTCTATTAGTCCACAACCCCATTGCCAAGTTTGTTTTTAGGGCACAATCCTAGTTGACATTACTGCATGAAATGTCACCATATTTATCCAAAACAACTCTGAGAATTCATAATAATTCCCATTCGATTTTTTTTGCAACATGTACAAGTATGTAGAGTATAAAGCTTCTCCTATATTTATAGATTTCTAGCATAATTTTACACAAAAGAAAAGCTCAATCAAAGATAGACCTCTATATATATAGTATATATTTTAAGCTGAAAGGGGATGTATATCAAGGCAATCTGTTGAATCTTGGAACTGCATGTGCGAGTGCTCCCTCACTTAAGTGGTTGCACAAGAGCCCCTTGCCCACCCCCGGTCATGTACGCTGTCATCTAATGTTGTCACACAACTCTTCAAGGACAGTCTGCCAGCATTGCCTATAGGAGAAAGGATCCGTGCCTCTTATTAAAACAGTGAAAGAGAGAGAACAAGGATCAGAGGACCTCGTTTTTTAAACAGCCAGCCATAACTTGGTGTTTCGCCAGCTCCCCCGAAAAACTGACGGTGACACAGTGACCCGCCCCTCGCTGCCAGACTGGAACAGTCTTGATGTAACTTGATGTAACTCATCTGAAATGCTCCTGCTCTGGGTTTGGAAAGCACAGAAAGAGAAAGAGAGAGAGAGAGAAAGAGAGAGGAGCACACTAACAAAGTGTCCATTTCAGAGTTCTGATTTGTATGCACATGGCTGATGTGTTGCTGATGACATTAGGAACCTCCTTTGAAGATGAACATTACAAAAAAAGCCCACACACAGCAGTAGAATCTATTGAAGGATTAGTTTTGTGTGTATTAACAGTGACCTAGCCATTCTCAAAAGCCCCGCTGGGAGGATAGCCATCGATATTTAGCTTAGTGTTGTGATCATCTGGCCACCCACTACACAGACAAGGACACTATTTTTAATGAGGACGGGATTTATAGCATTTTGTATCTATTAGGCATGAATGCGGACACAGTTAGAGGATATATCGGAGTGTCATAATTATTTAATTCCAAAGGCAGTTAACGACTAAATTGTTTTAGCTGAATATATCCATTCTCCCAGGGCTCAGTTGATGCCTCTATAATGTTTAAAAATCACTCCAATTCACCACACTGTGCTACTGCAAGGTTATGAAACAGAACACAAAACACAAAACAAAACATCAAATATGAAGCCAATCACTTTTGCTGTTTTGTCAGTAGTTGTCCCAATTGTAGCATATATGAAAATTATTGAAAATAATTGCTTAATATTTGCTTAATATATAACACTGAGAGAAGAAAATATCTAACACCTTATTGGGTCACAATACAACTAACTGACAAGTATTCACAAAGCAATAACCCTTACTACAATCATATTGAAATCGCTTATTTGATCCAAGATTGTGCTTACAGTGGATCTGGTGTGACAAAGAGTGTGCTTGAGTTTGGTCTAGAGGTGTCTAGTGTTCTTCAGGTTATTTTCTGAAGTTGTCTTGTGCCCTGTCGTTGACGTGTCAAGTTCCTGGACAGTGTGAAATGAAATCTGCAGCCACGCTCACCCTGACTTTAACATTTCAGCTTATACTATCTTAAAGTGATTTCTGTTGTGGCTTTGTGAGAATTTGAGTCCGTAATTGGCAAATTTCTGCATTTATATCTGCTAATCGTCTATATAAGTGCTTCAACATATTACTGCTACTGTTGTAGGTGTTTATTTGATTAAATTGTGATACAAATAGGCCTTTTAGTTGTTCTTTGTTCTTTGGTGCTAACCTTTGATGCAAATTCCAAAAACATAGGAAATAGAGGGAATAATGACAGCTTCTATGGTTATAATTTCTGATTGGTAATTGTAGTTACGTTAGATGGTGACTAGGATATTTGAGCTTACACAACTGAGGGTTTTATGAAGGCAGATAACAACTCAGAAGGATGTACAGTACCTATGTGCCCAGTAGTCCAAACTAAAGACAGAGACAGGCTGTGAGCTCAGACATCAGCTTCAGGGACTACCGGGGTGATACAACTCCCAATTAAGGTACAGTAGTTTACTGGTGAAGTACTGAGTAAAAATCTGTCAGTTTCAGACCTATAAATTATAGATCATAACCCTTAGCAGTAAGGCTCCACTGTCAGAGCTATCTATCCTCAGCAATGTACAACATTTTAACTGGAGCAGTGTTAATGGAAAAGGGGTGTCTTCAGTTTTTTTTTTTTTTTTTTTTTTTTTTTCATTTATTTTGCAATTGTGACAGACTTTTTTTAATTATAAATTCAAATAATACCTTAGTGGTTGACAGGTAATCCGTGCTCTCCAGGAGGGAATGGAATCAGAAAGGTCATACTGTAGAATGATTTTTACAAAAGCCACAAATAGAAGAGGAGAATTCACAAGTGTGTGGCATGATGGGTAAACCCTGCTAATGCAAGTGACCTTCTGAAAGTATTCACTGTATATTGTGTTGGACAGGACACAATACCCTAACACACACATAGCAGTGTTTTAGCCATTCTATTCATCACTGAAAGCATTTGATAGGATTTCCCCCCTCTTTTTTAAAATAAATTTAGTTGAGAGTATATGTATGTCACATAAGTCGGTCTGTACTGTTTTGGTTTATTAGAAGCAATTCCTTGAAAGGGTTCCACATGAGACCAATTTAATATTCTCATAAGCTCTGCATTAACGTAGCTCAAGCACAAGTGATATACATTAACTGTATATATTTCTTATGAGGAGCCATTTAAAGGTAGTTTTACCATTGCAATTTCCAATTTCCTAATATCATTAATAGTTAAATAATTAATATTAATATTAATGTTCTCACACAAAACCATACTCTTGAGCCTTTTTAATTGAATAAAATATTTACAGTATCCATTACTCATAAAGACATAATGCCAAAGAAATGAAATGATTATTTATAATGATTATCACTGAGTGAATTCAGTAGGATCCACCTATATATTTTCCATGATTTTCCAAAACCAACAGTGGTTGGGGACTGTGTGTCTGGTGACGTTGATGCTGTGAGCGTTCACTTTGAAAGTGCTTTGGAAGTGACACTGTCAGTGTAACTGATACAACTGTATCACTGTGATGTGACTAGAGACTGTCGTTTGGGTAGATTCCTGTCAATGATTTAGTGCTCTTGGATGTAGTGAGTGAAGGCCAACCAGTTGAAATCGGTCCTCATCAGAATCGTCACCTTCATCATCGAGCCAAAATGTTGCTTGGCCAACCACAGATTATTTTCTCTTCCTCCATGCCAACGAGCGAAACTCATTTCACCTACCTGCTTTGTCTTACACGAGTTGACAACGTTTTGATGATTCTGTATGTGTTGCTTATGTTTTTTGACACATTGTGACTAAATGGCGATGTTGAGGTGGAACTTTTTCTCAACCATGTGCTGTGTTGTCAGTGCCGTTGTTTTAACAGTGCTGCAGTGGTGAGTCCAGAGTGTATGTATGTGAGTTTCAGGACTGTCTACAACCCATTTATATTTCCTGTGCTATTTTCATACATGTAATTCCTTTTATAAATGAACTGTACAGTACAGAGGTGATTCAGGCGATGTGAAATAAAGGGTTTTTTCATTTCTGTATGTCATTGCAATCTTATCTTGCACTTTATACGTGACTTAGGTATATATGTATTTACAAAGGAATTAAAAGTATTTTATACGTAGGAGCTATGATTTCTCAACGTTTTTCATTGTTGTCCTGAGATGGTGAAGGTATAAATCATCAGACCACATTATATATACACAGGTGTTAGCACAGGTATGCCTGCGGTTCTTTATCAACCCCGAGCAGGATTCCATATTGTAGAGTCGGATAAGTGTTGAGTTAGCAGGAGTAGACTGGAATGGGGACTGTGAGTTTAGAAGAAACTCCACTAAGAACAGGAGGTTGAATACCACCTATTTTGGGTGTAAAGAAATAAAAGAAGTTTCCTTACTCATTAGTCAACATGACAGATAAAAGGGGCAAACCACAAACTCATGAGGATTTGGATGAACATCCAGCATCACTCTTTTGGGAAAAACTGCCACAGTGCAAAAGCTGCAGCTAGTCTAAAATGTATTCGTAATAGGAGGTAAAATAGCAAAACTTTTGTGGCAGTAAGTATAATACTCTTTTTTTGCTGATATAGTGTTCCGTCCAAAGGACCATGGGCAGAAGAGGTAGAGTTTGTTTGTTTGTTTGTTTGTTTGTTTAATTTAAGGCCATTTCCGCAACTAAGGCTATTTAATGGCCAGAGCACTGTGTGTTACAGAAACTTAAATATGTTTTTTAAAATCTATGCTAATAAGATATTCTAAAACCTTCAAAGGTGGGACCTGACTAAAAACATCAGCTATAGAATTTTGATGATAAAATTGTTGTCTTTTGGTTCTCAAGGCAGGGCAACAGATCAAAATATGTCTCACTGACAGAGGCATTTTGCAAAATTGGCATAATGGAGAGTCTTCACCACTCAATAGAAAGCTATGAGTGAGTCTTGAATGTCCTATACGGCATCTGGTATAGACTATTTGATCGTGTCTGGATTGAAAAGAAAAAAATAGTCTCTTCCTTACAGTAGGATGGATTTCATATAGCTTATTGTTGGTGCATTGGTCCCATTCAGAGTTCAATATAGGTTTAAGGTCTGAGGCAGGTGAGGTGAGAGGTGTGAGTTCTTCGTTAAGGGCTTGCTTAGCAGCACTGTCCGCTTTCTCATTTCCTCTCAGACCAACATGACCTGGGACCCAGCAAAAAACTACATTCAAGTTCTGATTCTTTAGTCTTTCTAGTTTATCAAGGATGTTGACAATAATAGGATGGTCAGTTTTTAAGGATTCCAATGCCTGGAGACATGATCTAGAGTCTGTAAAAATTAAAGACTTTTGTTGTTTAGTCTGATCTATATATTCAAGTGCCAAATATAAGGCACGAGCCTCAGCCGTAAAAATAGAACATATTCCTGGTATTTGTAGTCCACACTGATTCTGTCCAACTACCCAGAAAGAAATGTAGTATATAAACCTTACTCCATGGTGCCATGGCTAGAAATCAACAGGGTTAGCTGGGTTTCAATCCAACTTATTCACATATTTTAAGTGCATTTATTAAAATTCAGCTAAAAGTAATGAGAGTCTGTGTGCAATTTCCATCCACGGTGATAAGGACACTCTCCTTAGGAGTTGTGAACTATGTGGGTTCAAAACTTGAGGTCATAAACCTGTGTGGTACAATGCTTTTCACAGTGCAAGTTACACCCACAACACAAATGTACAGTATACATTTCTATTATGTCCGTTATAAATAGTACTGTGCTGACTCTAACCCTTCTTGAAGGAACTACCAATGGTCTTTATTAAAAGCCCAAAACACTGGAAATCATAGGAAATGTTGATGCATGACAGCAAGCAAAGTCACAAATTGAAATGTGGGATTAGCGTTTGAATATGCTGACCAAGTGAAAGTCCGATGTGTTTCCACACAGCACTATCCCTCTAATTGACAGCTGATATGTAACTGCACTGCTTTGCCCTCACCTTCTCTCTCCTGTCAGCTGCTATGCCCCTTAAGCAGGGCTCCCACTCAGATGAAAATAAAATAGAGTGAATCGTACAATATACCAACCAAAGATTTCAGAGTAGCCGCATAGCGTTCAAGAATCTTTGACTTTTTTTAGAATGGGAGATTAGTAAACTGGCATTGAATAAACAAAGTTGGGCTAACCAAAAACACTCAAGTAAGCAGTAAAGCTAACTAGATGTACCGCAGAGCGGTACAAAATATGACCGCCGCCCAGTCCAGCACATTTTTTCCAGAAAAATAAATCACGCTGAAAGGCCTATATGATTCTAACTGTCTCACTAAATTGCATTATCCACACTCAATTCTCGCTGGTATCTGCTAAACAACAAGTACCAAAACATGATTAGTTCATAGATTTCACATGTAAAATTAATTTTATACAACCCCACCCCCATCTTGCCTGTTCATAATTCTGAGAAATTCTTGTGTGCATGCGTGCATGTACATGTTTATGTTTATGTGTGTGTGTGTGTGTGTGTGTGGGGGGGGCTACAGATCAAAACAATGGTTTCATGCTATCCATGTGGGGTTACATGCCCACCAAGTTTCGTGTACCCCGGTCTTACAGTGTCCCGGGAATCCTTGACGGAAATTTGGACATGCGAAAAAGAAAAAAAAAATCTGACTAATCCTATATGACCGCCGCTTCGCTGCGCGGCGGTCATAATTACCAGATATACACCAATTCTGCATGGACATATATTTGCATTAATGTATTTTGGCAAGTACATTTTAAACTGCTATAACAAAATTCCCTGATATTCCATGACTTTGCCCCACAAATGATAAAATTCCCTGACTTTCCATGTCTGGAATAGACTTTATCAAATTTCCATGATATTCCAGAAATTCCATGACCCGTGGGAACCCTGTTTAAGTCAGGACTCAAGCCTCCATCAGCAGGCCATCAGTCTCTAGCGACGTCTCCAGACATCTCTCGTCTCCCATAGCTGGAGTCATCTTCATTCTCCGAAAACCAGTGACTCTCTAAAACCAGTGACTCACTAATAGCCACTCGCAGCTGCGACACCATTTGTGTCTCAGACTCTCGTCTCCTGCTTGGCACACCCCAGCCTCCAAAATCTTTCCTCTACATCACCAGCCTGAGGTATTTTGTCTTAATTAAGCTACACACACACACACACACACCCTCTCTCTCTCTCTCTCTCTCACCCCCACCTCCAGCTCGTCTCCACCCCTTTCCTCTCCAGCACTCTCGGTTACATTAACCTGACACGCAAGCCACAGGTGATGAATCTAACCGTACCTTGCCCCGTGTAATCAAAATTGCCTTGGCACAATTGCCCATATTGTCGCGATTGCCATGGGAACAATGTTCACCCAAGCACAGTAATGAAGTGAAACCTGAGATGTAATTCTGATTTGAAACCAGCAGGTCTGACCCACTTTCTCCTGAAGGTGCTGCTATCTCTTTTGTCTAATTCTGTTTATTCTGTCAGAATTGCACATATGTAATTGAGATAGTTTGCTGCATTGTTGCAAAAAACACATATAAAGTGTATCCCTCCACTGGGATAGCATGAACTGGCTAAGCCAGAACTAGAAAGGTTGCAAATGTTTTGGTCCTCCACCAAGGCAGTTCAATTTCATATCTAATCATTTAACCCTTTCAACCTCCTCATAACATGTTTTTGTCTCAAAAAGGGTCAGTAACATGCAAGAATGATGTCAATGTTTCTCTGTTTGTCAACCCTCCACAGTGAGTGTAGCCTAACCTGCATTGTATTGAACCGCGTGGCTTGGCCCTGCACACGGCCAGACTCGAACCCGCAAACAGCAGCGGATCGCAAGGAAATCAATTGCGCTAGCAAACGAGCTAAAAGTCTAAGCTGCTAGCTCCCTTGTGGGGTCATCCCTATGTTCCCCGGGTATGTTCCCTGCTCGGGGTTAGGGTTAGGGTTAGGGTCCGGGTCCTATGTTCCCTACTCGGGGTTAGGGTTAGGGTTAGGGTCCGGGTCCTATGTTCCCCGGTCCCATCCAAAGTGGGGAACATAGGACCCAGGGAACATAGGACCCGAGAAACATAGGTACGCTCCCCTCTCTTACCAGTACTAAGGAGTTAGGAGGGAGGTTTACCAACCTACATACTGCACAGCTACAGACCAGCTGCTACCATAACATGAGCTCACACATTTCTTTGAATGTAGGCTATTACTTTATTAAAGGTATCGTAAGCAATTATAAGCTATTTCTAACCTGCAACACTTTTTGTTCAGAGAATAGCCTATCACAATCTGCTAGCCCTCCATTCTCTGAGTAGCCTACACTGTAATAAAGCCCAACCTTTACACAACAACCCTGGCTCCTTAAATGGTAAACAGAGAAAGTTTTTTTTTACAGTGTATACTCACGGGATGGGCAGCTATAGTGGTTTGTGAGGAGATGTTCACTGAATGGAAAAAATTCTGGGCTTGAAATCGCGGATGATCACTGACTGCACCTTTCAAGTGAAACTTTAGAGATAGCCTGCTCTTAATTTATATGAGATTCTCTTCTCTTGTACAGGGCAATGGACTGGATGTCCTGTCCCTTTTATCTGTGTCCATGCACTGACTAGGAAAATTATCTCATTCTTAGAATCAAAGGAAATAGTCAGGAATGAAAACAGTGTCTGTGGAAGATGCTGAATGGCCACGAATCCATTGATGTCAAGAAAAGGACCTTAAATGGTCAGAATCTCATATAAATTAAGAGCAGGCTATCTTTATGATAACTATAGCAGAATATTTTCAATAAATGGTAATTTACAGCAAATGGTCCACAGTGCTAAACCAAAGAGAGCATTTCAAGGACATGCACTCAAGCGAAAAGCAGTGTTGTAGGATTTCGCAGCACTTTGGGCAAAACCTTGTTTCCATTTGCAAAGCAGGATTTTGCGCATTGTACAACCTCAGTTCATTAAACCCTATTCGGTTGGAAAAAATATCTAGCATTTTCAAAGCTGGCTTGAAAAAATCAATTTGATATCACCTCAGTGCACAGTCTGTTGCTATATATGTAGGCCAAGTTTTATCTCTATTCTTTTTCCTCTCTCATAATAAAATTTAAATCCACTGGAATGATGAATTATTAAGCTTATGTTCAGTGTTTCTCAAAGAAAGATATTTCAGAGCGCCCGGTGGGGCAGAAAGGTTTTAGAGACTGACTCTTAGCCTTTTGTTTCCATATGCTCAAAGACCAAATAGTGGAGTACACACTGTTGGCCTGCTGCAGTCTCTCAAAACAAATTTACATGTATATTTTAGTTTTAGACAGTCTTAATATAAAAGTTTTATTTGGCCCAGAAGTACACTGATCTAAGTAGACTGTGCATCCAGACAAAGTTTCTCCAAGCCCCAAAGATCAGCTTCACTGAATTTTGCCCTGCTTAGAAGCATTAACTCCCATTAAGACATGCACTAATAACCAGGCAGCATACAATTTTAGCTGGGACTTGTCTGTGAGCTCTGCATATGAGTACATTAGTTATATCCAGATAATTCAGCGAGGGCATTTGTGCTCTTTACCCACTTTAGAAAAACAATACCTGCAGGCCGGGGTAGCATTTGCATGTTAAGGAGCACTTTGAGAAACAATGATCTGCTAATGCACTGTCCTGTGGTCAGAGGTTAACAGATCAATACAGAAGGCATTAGGCAGCCTTGGACTGGGTTTGAATATTAAATACATAGCGTGAGCTTCTTGTCCAGAGTTCAACCAGCTGTGGTCCCTAGAGCTGAGTCATCCAGAGTCTCTCACCGCAATGCAATCATCATGAATACACCTCATTATGGTTGTGGACTAATCGAGAACATACAACTTTTCAGTCAATGTCTGCATTAATATAGTCATTTGTTTACTGGTTTATTATTGATCAACAAAAACAATATTGATTCGTCAATCTTTCTCTTCAGTTTTTTCTCTCTTCCTGTCAGAACATAAACACAAGAGAACATGATGCAAAACCAAAACCCTGCTGCTTTTCAGTCAGTCATATACCACGCAGGGCTTTTTGAGTCAGACAGGGCAGACCCCCTTCACAACAGCCTCAATCAGGATGATCAATGCTTCAGTCTCAGGCAAATACAACGCTCAGCTGGTACTCTATCAAGACTACAGTCTCAAGCGCTACATCAAAATGAATGCATCATCATCAGGATGCTAAAACGCTCCATTACTGAGCAAAAGTCATCATTCAAAACATGCATTTTGCCTATTAATCAGGAATACAGAACACAACTTTTGGAGATCTGTGCTTAGTCATTTAGCTCAGTAACAACCAAATTTGTTTCAGTAATTAACCATACTAATGGAAATATAGTGATATTTGGCTAGGACACTGCATGATATTTCAAAGGATTCCCAAAGCTTTTGCAAAATATTGCACTCTTATCTCAAAGGTTACTCCATTATCTCAATATAATGTGTGTTTGCTTGTTTTAGTCTGTCCATCATTGGTGGTTCAGTTGGTCGTTCGCTTATGTTTGCGAATTTGAACACACCTCAGGTCTTACAAACAAATCAATACTCAAGTCTACAATTAAGCAGTTCTAGTCTTCATTCCTCCCTGTCACAAAAAAGGTATAATGTAAAGAAGAATCACACATAGTCATATAGGATACAACGATGCATTCACTTCAAACTGAAAAACAACAGTCCCAGTTTAACCAATAGAAAAATGAACACAGAACTGAATCTAAGTCAGCAAACCAAATTCCAGAACTGAGGAGCTTCTTAAAGTATATTAGTATAGTATATACTGTATACTCTTCTGATCCTGTGAGGGAAATTTGGTCTCTGCATTTATCCCAGAGACCCACACTAATCCTGACGCAGTGAGCTGCCTGCTACAGCGGCACTCGGAGAGCAGTGAGGTGCCTTGATCAAGGGCACCTCAGCCGTTCCTACTGGTTGGGGTTCAAACCGGCAACCCTCACGGTTACAAGTCCGAAGCCCTAACCAGTAGGCCACGGCTGCCCCTTAAGGGTGAGTTAATGAGATTCAATACATCAGGTGGAGGCCTAAAGTAGAGACATGTAAGCAGGTGTGGGAGTTAAGTAGAGTGGATGGCGATTGGGAAAGAGGTCTGCCACTTGATCGGTTTGGATGCTATCAAAATTGCATGAATTCATGACAGGTAGGCTATTATTGACTTTTCTTGACTTAGGTGTGACTTTTCTTGGTCTTGGTCATTAATTTGTCATTAAAGAAATGCCAGAGATGCTATTATCTCAAAGGTACCCCATTAATGGGAAAAATGATTAGGGCTGTAGTTTTCTGTGCTCATGATGTTGTAGGCCTATACTATCTAATAACTCAGCAGTTTAGTGTAAGTCTTTTCTTTCAACGGAATATTCCAACTGATTGGGTCCAAAGGCTTTTCCTTTGAGATTTAAAAGTCCCATTTTTCAAACAAATTGGCCAACCCAGTGAGCTGTTTTATCAAGAACAATCTCCAGAATATTTCTTGCAATATCAGCAATGCCTGTGCACAGTTAAGAAAGTTATCTCGAGCTTAGACCTGGCAATATACAACCTACAGTTGTTCTCCATTGATAGCATTTAAAAACACACTCTTGTATGTTCACTCCTAGATGCAAAAATATCAGAATCTCATAGATGGGACAGACTGTGAATGTGGTAAAATGACATGCCTTCATCAATATGCCAATCAAATAGATAACTACAGTAATCAATTACAGAACATTAGAGACAAGTATCAGTAAAGCTTGTGTAGGCTACATTGGTTCTTAAACTTTTTGTCTGGCAACCCCCCAAAAAACATGAGCCAAGTCTCGCAAACCCCTTCTCTCTAACCGACGGAATTTGGTTTTGAAATGTTGCGAGATGGGCATTGGAAGCAGAGGTAAAAAATGTCTTCTCTCATTGGTAGGCTATGGCAACACCAACGCCAACCCCCAGTTTAAGAACCACATGATGGATGTCACTGAGAAAGAAATGGAAATCGACTGTCAACCTCATTTTCTGCTTAATTAAAACAGTAGGCTATACTTATGCAGTAAACCTTAACAATCTCTTAAGCCTTATCCCAGTTGTCCCCATGGCAGTTTAGCATATCTTCAAAGTTATTCATATCATGATAAGAAAATCAATGTGTGAAACATTATGGTAAAAATAAAAAAAAGTCATTATTAGCATTCAACTACATATTTATTAGGATGTTATTACACTGCTTAGTATGACTAACACAAAATGTTTTAACAACATGATAATTATGGTATCATAAAAGGGGCAAGGGTCTCCACCTGATAGTGACAATTGCATTTAAGAGGTGGTGGCAGCAAAAATACTGGCTAAAAGTTCAAATGTCGAAATACATTTTTTTTTTCATAATATTTGATTGTCAGTCTGCACACAATCTCATGATAAGAAATTAAATTAGTCTGAGCATATGCCAGTCTCATATCCCATCTAGCTAATTACCCAAAGAGCAGTCTAAATGGATAAACCATTATGATTTAAATACATTTTAGCCATACATATGCAAATAGGCCACATATAAAACGTAAGAAAGCAAGTCCCTGGAAACAGGCATGGTATTTGATCTGTACTGATTAGCACAGGGCCAAAGAGCCATCATTGTAACATTTGCCCTCTGAGACCTACGCCCCAACCAACATGGCATCTGTACTCAGGTGTATCAAACGTATCATGATAACATGTCAAGATCAGATCTGGATCTTCTCTCCCTCATGCAGTCTGACTTGGCTTCATCAAAAGCCATATTAGTCTCAAACCTCAGCATTTGAGTAATTTCTGTTCTATCATGATGAAAAATCTGAACTACATGTTTCTTTATGGCAAACTATATTTCATTATTGCGAACTACATATTTCTTTATGGCGAACTACATTTTTTTTTTTTGGCGAACTACATATTTCTTTATGGCGAACTACATATTTCTTTATGGCGAACTACATATTTTTTTATGGCGAACTACATATTTCTTTATGGCGTAGTATGTTGTTTTTTGCCGTCAAAACTATGTTGACACTTTATAACAGTGATGTGATTCTACAGGTTGGATGTATACTGTTTAACAACTTCATGACAATTAATGCATATTTCTTTTCTTTAAAAATGCAAAGCAAAAACAAAATACTACCATTTTTATTCCTTCACAGTGGCATCCTTATGGTTGTCAATTTTCTTTTCACACAATATAAAGTACACATCCTACCTTCAAAGTAGCACAGCATATCATGCATTGCAATGCATTTTCTTTTTTATGTTGTATTTTTTTTACCTATTTCACGTCTGTAGTATGGACAAATGCCTGTCACTTCCTCTTTGGTCTTAGATCATCAAATACTCGGTGTGATCAGTCCAGCGGACACATGAGAGTGTTTCCTTTTCTTATTCATGTTGTTTTTCTTTCTTGTCATGGGCGTCTTTGAAAAGCTCTGTAATTGCTTTTGTAGGATCAGCAGCGCTAACCATGTTTTATCTTAATGAGACGTCCTGCGGTGGAGGACATTGAACGCTCAATGAACACACAAGTCCTCCACTACCTTACAGTTTAGCAAGTCATACACATCTGTTGAAAATTAATTTCAGTTTTAAGTGTTTCACTTATTTTACTTTCTTTGACTCATCTTTGTGTGTGTGTGTGTGTGTGTGTGTGTGTGTGTGTGTGTGTGTGTGTGTGGATGTGTGTGTGTGTGTGTGTGTGTGTGTGTGTGTGTGTGTTTTTGTGACTTATATGTGACTGTATATGTTGTAATTCAGTTCCTCATTGCTGTATTGCATGCTGGGTCTAAAAAAAGCACAACCTATATGCTATTCTGACTGAAGCACTGGAGCGAAACATACACCTTTTTCATCCTGAACCAAGAGCTGTCATAGTCCTCATATCCAACTCACATCCATTACTTTTTAACCACTGCTAAATGTTTTATTACACAGTAGGATGTCTCAAATTATTTGATAGAAGATATTTTCTGTTATGTTAACTATTCCTACGATTAAAGTTGGTACGATTAAAGTATTAGGGGACTCCTCTAAAGTGGATTTCTTTTTTATTACAGAGGAATGATTTATCTGTCTGTGGCACAGGACCAGCTGGTCTTGTACTGAAATCAAATTAGTGCCAATTCCATAACTTGAAGCTAAGGAGGTCAGACAAGTAGGAGTAAACAATTTTTGAAAGATTAATCACAGTTTTCACAATCATTGTTTTTACATTTGGCAATTGGCGACATTTATATAAGTTAATGTGCAGTCTCCTTTAAGTGCTATCTTTCATCAATGATTTTCCTGATAAACATCCATACCAAAAACACCCTGATGTGAATGGGTTTAATGGGTTACCAATGTGACTTTCATAAACATGCATTCATTTTAAATCCAGACTCCCTGCTATCAGTGTGACAGTGAGACATTTACACCACTAATCATTAACATGCTACTGTTGTACTGTTCTACTAGTGTCTGATATGTGTGCTATATCAGGAAGTGTTTTCTGTTTGCAGTTATACTGTTCAGACCTAACCAGAACACTGCGCAAATACAAGTAGTGAGCAAATAAAGAATTATATATAGGTTGCAGGCCATAACTATTTTCTAACTATTGCCCTTTATGCTGTTATTTACTTATATTCTTTGTTTGTGTTTATGTAAAGCACATTCAATTATCTGTGTTTGAAATGTGCTATATAAATAAAATTGCCTTGACTTGCTTTGCCTATATGAGCAGCAGATATGGGTTTTAAAGGGGTCAGTAAGTAGGCTACAGTGCACTTTCCCGTCAACCCACTTATCATAATCTCTTAAGAGGAAGACCTGACATGGTTAATATTAAAGTTCGGGGTCAGCAGACCTCCAGGGCATACATCCCTCTCACCTGTGTAGGAAGTTTCCACTAGCAACCTCACCACCATCCCCATGTGTGCAAGTGTGTGATTCCAAAAGCAGAGTCAATAAAAGTTTCATTACGCAATATCCGTCTACAATATCTCACCCCATGCCATGGGATGCCCTTAAAGGAGAAATTTTTCACATAGATCTTCGTTTCTCGAGGTCACCGAACTTCGCCCCTAACACAACCTTTCTCGAGTTGCAAGTTCCAGCAGCTAAAGTAGCCAGACAGCTACAGCGCTACACTCTGGGGGCATGGGCATGCATGTGAGCCCCCATGTTCATGCCCCCAGAGTGCAGCACTGTACTGTATTTCTCCTTTAAGCTTCACTTGTAATGGAGGACAAAATTTACCAAATGGAATTCACATATCTAGAATAAGTAAGTACATGTTGCAAGGATCCCTACCTGTCTTTGTAAAATTAGATGCGTATGTAAACCCTGAAGGTAAAAATAGTACTGAGCTTCTAAAATTATAACCTTGGTTACAATGGTAGCATACAGTGAGGCTCATACGTTTTTGAACCCATGCTAAAGTTGGCTAAAAAGAGGAATATAAAATCATCTTTTGGAAATTGGTCTTAACCAATATCCAACCTTTAAGGACACCAATTTTCTCTGTGAACGAATAATGTATCATAAATAAATAAACGTTCTTCCTCAAAATACTGGGGTCATAAGTATTCACACCCCTATGTTAAATTCCCATAGCTATTTCATGGATCCAGTATACTATGTATCCTGATTAAGTTCCCTTGGCCTTTGGAAAAATAGCCCTACATCATCACATACCCTTCACCATATCTCACGATTGGCATCATCTCTCAATGCAAATCAAACCAGCTGTTAGGCTAACTGAAATAAAACCATGCCAATCTCTAGGTATGGTAAAGGGTATGTGATGATGTTGATGGTGACCTTAAAGGTTGGATATTTCCTCATTTTGTTTATTTAAGGCATTAAGATCAATTTCCAAAAGACTCATTAAATGACATGGCCAGCAGCAGAAGTTGGACAGAGACACAGTACCCAGCTCTGACACAAGCAATGTCACAAGACACACACACACACATAGGACATATGTATATGCCATGATGGCATTCAAAATCCATTTTAATAGATAGGACAATGGACAACAGACAACAAAGACTTTAAAGAGACAGAAGCATAATTATTACATGAAGCTCTACATCATTTCATTGTGGATCATCATAATCAGGTTAGGCTGTGTTGGGTGGTGGTCATGTTTACATTTTTGGAAATATGATATGTTTTGCCAGATTTAAACTGTTTTTAAAAGAGAGTGCAGAAAGACCTGTTTAGCAAGCCATCTACCCCAAGGGTCAAACCACTCTGCCGAATTTCACTTCACAGAGAAAGCAGGACGGAGGGCCGATTGCAGGACAGATTTAGTGATCTAAGGGGCTGTCAGGAAATTGAATTAGGCCCGGGGACACAAATTTGTCGCGACGACCGTGATGTTTGCTGTCCGTTTTATTGAATTGTTAAAAGATAACACACACACTTTTTTCTCCAGGTGAACCCTTTCTCCTTGCACCAAGCCAAGATAAACTCTCCCCCATAGAAGACAAAATCAGCAGCATTTCTCCTCCTGCAGAGGTTAAGAGAACCCAGGGTTTGGATCGCTTCAGACAGAGAAATAAGGAATCTCAGCCCAAAGATAAGACCCTGTCCAACAAGCAGGTCCAGCCATAGACACCCTCTCTACATTCCTACAAAAAGGGAAGCCCTCTGATCAATTTTCCACCAACGAAGGTGCTCATAATTTGTAAGATTGGTTTATGTGACGTTCTAATGGATCCTTGTGAGATAGTGAGACATTTTGGGTTAAGACAAAGAGAAGGAAAACTTTGACAAGAGAACACAGAGGGGAGGAGAAACAAGGAAGCAGTATGTGTGTTGGATGCAGTCCAGTTTAATTTAAAGTGGCATTATTGGAATGACTGTTCACACACAGTATTACCAATGCATGGAACCACTGTAATGCTAGAAAATAGAGGAAGAAAAACAATATAATGTTACATATCAAAAAAGTATTGTCTAAAAAGTGTATGTGTAAAGCAGACACTTTTTTATCATAAGCAATTTAGAACATGAATGTATTGATCCCTTCATGGTCCACAAATGCCTACTTGTACTACTTTTATCCAAAAATCCATCACCAAAAATGCCTACTTGTACTGCATGTATACACACTGGGCTTGTCAACCAGATAGCCATGGTGTATATGGCGGCCAAATGAATCTCTGGCCACTTGCTAACATTGTCTACCCATTCTGTTATCAGCTCATGATCAGGCAGACAATCGCCATTAGCTAAGACTAATTTATAAGGTACGGTTCGCGGTCCTAAGGTGACAATGACAGTGCATACCTTGACACCTCAACATGCCGGTCTATTAGCTGTGCCATTTTTCTGACCCCATGCAGACCCAACCTAGGCTGTGGATGTTTACAAACTTTGAAGAGGTCTATAGGCAACCACAAACTCATTGTAATTGTTAAAAAAAATAATTCCTGAATGTACCAATGTATAACATAGTAAAACATTCTTTAATTGTCTTTAACTGTGTAAGTGATATTAATGTGTTAGTATTTCTGACTGAGTCAGAACCCTCATGGGTACCTTACATGTAAATGCAGTCAGTCCATTTTGCCAGAGCTGCTCATACAGTAGTCTGGCACAAGTAACAGTTAATTAAGCCCAAGGGTACTGTAGTGCAAGTTTCTATCCAGGTTTACTCCATCTGGGCTGGAGATTAGCATTGTGTGCTGTTTGCAGAGGTGGAAAGTAACGAAATACATTTACTCACGTTACTGTATTGAGTAGTTTTTGTGTGTATTTTGTATTTTTTAAGTAGTTTATAAAATCGGTATTTTAAATTTTACTTGATTACATTTTGAGTGAAGTATTGTACCAGCTACATCAAAAAATCCCATCCGTTACTTGAGTAAAAAAAAAAAAAAAAGTTAAGACTGACCCAGCGGAAAGGGAGAGAAAAAATCGCCCTAAACCACAAGCCTAGTGATAATGATCAGCGTGTAGCCTACAACAGGACATGAATCAAGCTGGCGCCATGCAGTCTTTCTGAAAGTGATGGAGCTGGATCACGAGATGCATCAGATTAGCCTAACCTATGAAAGTGTATTTTCCACTATTCCAATTGGTTGTCTCAGTTCATTTTAGCACTAATGATTGCTGAGATATTCAAGCAAACACCATGGGATTTCGTGTTTTGACGTTTGTGCTCACCTTTCTTTGGAAAGAAGTTTATTAGCAGTTGTTGTTTCCCCTCATTTTGATGTCTCTCTTTTTCCTGTTTTGGCCTTTGTTTTTAGTAACCTGACTTGGCTTTCTTGGAGCCCCTCATAACTCATAATCCACCAGAGCCACCTCAACTGGAAATTGTAGAATCTCATTCTGCAAAACATATTAAGCCCAGACAGTAATTCATTACCTGATCATTTGAAATGACCTTTAAAAGAACCATCAAATCCTGTAACTCAACAACATTCCTGAACTCATGTCTAGCCCCTCATAGCTGTTACCGTATGTTTTACTTATGTAGTACTGCATAATTCTTTTTTTATAATTATTTTGTTGTATTGCTGTACTTATCTCTTCCTCTCTTACCATGTGCATTATTTATATTTATTTTCTAATGAATTCCATATACTCACAAAAGACCGTCTAGGGACAAATGTTCCAAATTAGCATTAGCTATAAACACCATGATATTTGCATTAGATAGCTATACTCATTTTGACTATGCATGCTGTATCTGTCCCTGTCAAATAATCCATATATAAATAAATAATGTAGTACCTACTTTTGATTATGTGATTTCAAGTGCTACAAATGAATGCAAATATACCCGAGCCTTAATTTGTAGGCTGTGATCACACACTGCCCAAGGACGGAGTTGTTCATTTAGCTCCAAACAGAAAAAAAAACAAGCTTTTTCATTCTTTAGTTTATATTTCTTTGCCAACATTTCCTAGCAGTGTTTCAGCTGAAACCTCATCCTCCCAGGAGACATCAACTGTCACATTAAATGAATCTGAAACCTAAAGGCTTCACCTGCCTGCTGCTGAGAGTGTGACAAGTGACAACTACCGAAAAAAGAAGACAACACACCTGGTGAACGGAGCATACATCTGGTATACATACGTTACTCCATCTTCTTTTCTCTCTCTCTATCTCTGCATCCTCTCCCATCTCTACTCTCTTTCTCCTCCCGCCCTCCTGTTCTCTCCATTTCGCTCTCCCTCTCTCTCTCCCTCTCAGTCTTTCATGACCAGAGATGTGCTTGCTGACCTCCTAATTCACAGGCACCTTCACACAGATGAACCCAAATCCAGCCTCTCTCTCTCTCTCTCTCTCTCTCTCTCTCTCTGACAGATGGCTTCCTGCTGACGCTGCAGAAAAGTTCATCCACAGCAGCTGAGACATGTCACCAATGGCCCGGGCAGGCGGGTTGTCCCCTCACTCTCCCACTCTCCCTGTGAGATCACGCCCTACAGAGAGGAGGTGAGAGCGCCGACCAGGCAGAGGACACAGTCTGCCCACCCTCCAGATACCAGGAGAAATCACTATTCTATCACCACAGCCAGGACAGACACAGACTCCATATGTAGGAAATGGTGCAAATGCACAGTTATTTCACAAAATCAAATTAGATGCAGCAACATAATAGAACAAAAAATTGTTTGGCATGAGTTAACATATTAATGTACATCTATCTGATAAACAACAGTGATGAATTGATTGCATAAATTCAGGAAAGAAAAACAGAAAGAAAGAAAGAAAGAAGAAGGATCACTTTTTTGCAGAGAAACTCAGGTGGTATATCAATACATACAGCCAGTTTTCATCTGACAAAGAAGGCAATGCCAAAACAGAAGGAAAAAATAAGAGAAAAATACTGAAAACTATGGGCAGGAAAAGTAATCGAAAAAGTAATCGTAATTCTATTCTGTTGCCTCTATTGAGTTTTTTGCGTCTTCAGATCAGAAAATCTAGAGATGTTTCAGCCATTCAGTCATAAGGAGAAAATGCTTTTAATGATGCAGTTGAATCAGTTCTTAACCTCTGGGCAGCACAGTAGCTGAATAGGACAACCACCTTTCTTTACAAGCAACCACTGATGGATCTCAGTCTGCGTAGCTGTAGTTCACCACCCCAGAGAACACAGACAGTGAAATGAACGTAGACATTTGTTGCTACTGTTAAATACTTTGGGGGCAGGTTGCTCCATGCTCCACCTGTAAGCCAAATGGGGCAACAGCTGGTCCCTTTGCACCACTGATCAGGCCCACATGATTGCATTAAGTAAATACTTCAGCAGCAGAGATTCATCTGCAGTTCAGTGACTGTAGACATTGAACAAGACATTGACCCTGACCTCCACTCAGTGGAGCAGCGGCATCGCTGCGAGGCGGCAAGGTGAAAATGGGGTGAATAAGTTCCTGTGAAAGCCGCCAGTCATGAGCTGACAGAGAGAGAGAGGGGGGGAGAGAGAGAGAATTTGGAAGTGAGGGAGATAATACATCTATTTCTGTCTAAAGGATAAAAGACAGAGGTCCTGGAGTGCCCAAAGTCTCTCCCCACAGCTAAGAATGATAGAGAGGAGCGAGATACTTTTTGAAATATGCAAAAGAAGAATGGATTTGTCATCTCTCCTCTCCCCTCATTACTTAAATGTCACGCATTTCATAAACCGCAGGCTCCGGCGGAGGTATCCGCAGGCAGGAAATGACACGCAGGCGTCTTCGGAAGGGGAAATGTGTGAGGGGGAAAGAAAGAGGTCATGGCCAGTCTCATCGGCGCTCGCTTAGAAATCACTGTTTGCTCTGGGCAAATGCAGATGTCACAGACATGGAAGCCGATGGGCTTATCTGGGTTTCTCTGCTTAGTGGTTTTTCTTTCTTGGTCAAGCCTCTTGGGGCCTAAGATTTCACACTCTCTCTGACTAGTGGACTCGAAGTTTGCAGCTCTGTCTGAATTCAATTTCAGCAGAGTTATTTTTGCCATGTGTCTTTCTATGAGAAAGTCTTGGGAGCAAGAGTGGTGGTACATGTAATTGGGTGTGATCCTTTCATGCTAACATCATATCGTCCTCATGCTGCAAATTTGCTGCATGGCATTTGCATGATGATCCAATGATAATGATCCATGATCCAGCATATTCTGACAAAGTAAACAATGCTCCCACACAAGAACAGATACACAGATAGGTCCTGACAATTTGATGCCTAATTCAGAGTACAAGTATAAGTATAAGTGAGGCAAAAGGTGAAAAAACACACTCCTAGACACACACACACACACACACACACACACACACACACACACACACACAAACACACACACACAAACACATATATGCACACAAACAGTAACACATGGAGGTTCAAAGGCAGCAAACCTAAAATGCAGTCATGTGTTAGAGCAGCCCTACTCTATCAGCTGTCCCCGTCTCCCCCCCCCCCACCCACATCCCCTTTCGTGGCTGAGAAAGACACTAATGAGGACAGCGCTAGGTGTCATGACTGACACCCCCACCCTCAGATAGTGCGCTCCGACTCCCATACCACCGCTGCTGCCGATGGCATGAGCGTGTGTAACAAGCCCCCCCCCCCCCCCCCAAAAAAAAACAGAAAGCATCTCCCCTCCAAACAACAACGACATCCCATCCCGGCTCGATTGCCATGGAGATGAGGAGCGTACCTCTTGTTTCCACGGCAGGGGAGAGCAACAACAGGAACACTGCTCGACAACAATGACTGCAGCTGCCAGGGTGGCATGGCAGATGGCGAAGTCCATGTCATTTATTTATTCATTCATTTTTTTATTCATTTTTTCTTGCCATTTTTGCAAATTGAAAAGGTAGGCCTTATGCCATGTGCTAACTGTGCTTAAACCTGTGTCCTGTGTTTTACCGCAAAGAAAAAGAAAAAAAAACTATGAAACAGAAACCAACAGCGCACATCTTTACAGAAAAACGACACATGACAACAACTAACAGTGTTTTGCCCGTTGACCTCCCAAGCCCTCTTTTGTTAAACACATAAACACGTGTTTGCATACACCACAGCTTCATTATTAGGGATTATCATTAGGAAACAGTGTCCAATGCAAGTTTTATTTCTAAAGGTCAGTCAAAGGAATGTAATTGATGGCACACTGACAGCCCCAGAGTTGATTCCTCCTTCTCTCTGTCTCATTACATTCCTTTAACAAACACACTCACACACACACACACACACACACACACACACACACAGGGATACAGACACACATACACACACACACAAATACACACACACAGAGCTTATTCACCAGCTTCCCAGCAAGTCCCTCCTAAGCTTCATACCCAACTTCTTAATTACTGTTGACGTAGCCCATTTAATCCCATTCTAATTAATAAAAGGCTTAACAGCTACGGATGTACAGTAGGTAGAGAGAGAGAGGCAATGGAAATCTATCCCTGACAGCAAACTTGGAGTGGTGTTAACACAGTGAGAGAAACTGGGCTAGGAGGCGGAAGAAACAACACAATTAGAGTTAACGGTTACATATGAGACAGTAGGTTTGAGTAGGGGCTGAGTTGAGTTCATTTTCTCACAACCAGGTGATGCAGTAGCACACAGCCTCTTTGTCTCCACTGTCTGTTTTCTTTTTTTTTATATTCGACATCGATATTTAAAGAGCCTCGTGTTGCTATGGTTACACCCCCCAATAAGTAGACCAGTGCAGTGCAAAATAAGATTCGAGAGAAAGTTCCTCCTCTTCGTCGCTTCTTTTCACCCTTTCTCACCCTAAGAGTAGTCTGTTTCGTTTGACGTGGACACAGAGAGAGTCTTTTCTCCGTTAAAGTGAGAGAAAAGGGCTGGAAGATGAATCCCTCCCTCTGACTGACTGACTGGCTGTAGATGGCTCTCAGGGGAGGCTTCTTTGATGTCCCATTTTTCAGACGCCCTCTTCATCCTTGTCCTCGCCAGCCAGTGGTTAGCTTCCTCATCGGGCCTTGCCGCAGACAACAAAGCCATCTAAACACGGGCTGAAGTTCAGCGCTGTCTGTCTGCTCAGTGGAGAGGTGACAGGCCCATAGAACCTGTTGAATGGAGCCGGTACCGCCTAATTGGTTTCCTAATAAAATTGAACAGATTTTCTTCTTTTTCCATTAATAATATAACAGCAAACACAAAAGGTATCACTGACTGATACAGTCTGTCAGCTCTTTGCATTGTAAGTGTAAAAATCAACCTTCTGTGGAGGCACTAAATAATCTGCCTCCTCACCAAATATTACCATATGACAAGCCTTTTCAGAAAACAAGCCATCGGAAGACATTCTGATATGTCAATTATTGTGATCTGGATTTGATTACGAGGGACTTTCTAACCTCTTCTCCAATGCTTAGACGTGTTCCACAATAGTATCCACCTCCCCAAGTGACTTACAAGAACCACACAGATAATGGCCGAGACTCTGCCGCAAAGACGCAGTTAGTGGCACCATCACACCATATTCCTGACGAATACTAATTGATGGCTAGCATGGTGTAGGGGCAGCAATACACAGCAATCATTTTCACTGAATGGGGGCTGTGTCAGTTCAACCTCGGCACGGAGAAAAAGAGTAAACGCCGAAGAGGAATGAAATAAGTTTATCCGTAATGAAATTGCAGCGCCGCTGCCCGCCTGCGTACTCGCCGTGGCTCAAAAAGTCTGTTTAAACTCACCCTAATGCAATTTCCTCGTAACCTAGTTACCCTTGAGAAAAGTCATTTTTGGAGAGGAACGCGGTAAGACAGGGGTAGAAAAGGAAAAGCAATGGCATGTTTTTCCCGACAAGAGCATTAATACTTTAGAGGCATTTCAGCAATTGTGCCACACTCTCCTGAGGACAGACAATGGAAATTTAAAGGCTGACGCTCATGTAGGCCTTTGTCTTTTTGCGTAGTGTTGAGAACAGTTAACATGATTCAGACACAATCCAGCACAGCACAGTTTATCTTTGAATGTGATAATAACAACATACTGTACACTTCAGACATAGAAGTCATAGAAGATGGAGTATGTAGAAAGATGAGCTCCATACATGGCTTCTAGTAATTTTGCATTGCTTAATTAGTGAGCTCCTGATGTTGGAATCTATGTGCATGCTATGCCATGATGTAGTAACCTGACTCTCACCAGATGAATTTCGTTCCGCCTAGCTCCACTCATCCATCCGGGATCAATCCATTGAAGTGTTGCTTCAGAAGGCTGGGCCTAATCAAAAAAATGCTTGCATATGATTGGATAAGCCACTTGTCCGTCATCTATTGACGTGCTACTTCAACCACTCACATCGAAGCCAACCCGTGACGCTGATAACAGTCTCACAGTCGCTTCTACGCTATGTCACATCTATGAAACTCCCGCCCTGCATCCTGATTGGCTCTACCATACAATCTCGTGCTGAAATCACTCTCAACGGAAGAGGTCCCAGATGGATGTGAGTGAAGTTAGGCGGAGCTAAGCGGAACGAAATTCATCTGGCTAGAGTCAGGTTAATGATGTAGAGATTGTGCTTGAAATGTCTGGATTGCTGTTTACCCGATGCTCACACACACAAATACACTATGAAGTCTGACTCTGCTGTGTGATTTCAAAAGTATTCTTCTGTTGTTCTGAGGACAACACTGGCCAACAAGGCATTCAGTCTGACATTGTCTGACACTGTCATTGTCACAAGAAAAGAGCTCCCTCGAACACACTACTTCAATAAAGCAAATGAAAGCTACATTTTCCTTAACAATTTCCATAGGCTTACATCTCAAGTTCTTTCAGGGCCACACAAAAGTACCTACCCCGAGGCAGGTACTCTGTTCGGCCCCGTAGAAGTTCCCGGAATGTCGTGTTACCGGGACGTTCGTCTAAAGGAAACATGCACAAACGTTCCCCTTCCCGTAAAAATCAAGTTCCAGGTGCGGTAATGGAAACGGGACTATAGATGTTAAATCATCATATTCATTCATCATCATATCATAATATTGCCCTGCCTATTTTCACAATAGCATGATTTTTTTATCACCATGATAACATTATCTTTCCAAAACCATAGCTAATAGTGGTGTTAAGTTCACATAGTATGCCTTTTTTTTTTATCCAAATGCATGACAGTATATAGTATATGCATACAGTATTATTCACAGAATTTTCTAAATTCAACTTTTCAACTAAATTCAATTTTCAAATGTTGTTTCAACTGGGTGTGACGTCAGCAGGTAAAAGTCACCCTTGGCTCACAGCATGTGGTCCTACTACACTTGCCAACCTGGGGAGCGTGTGGGGGGGTGCTGTCACCACCAAGTTGGCTTATTTTGGATTGCGTCCAGCTCATCATCAAAAGTGACTGGCAAGGTGCGGCCTTGTGAGCAATGGCAAGGTGAATAGAACTCCCGCTGAGCTTGGAGCCACACTAACATTACATTACATTACATTACATTTGGCTGACGCATTTTTAACCAAAGCGACTAACAACATGGTAACAGATTAAGTTTTAAAGCAATTCTCAACAATTTTAGGACAATTAAAAAAAAAACGGTAGAGTACAGTAAGAATAAGTGCATCAGTGAGTGCTGTTTTTAACAGTTGAGTGTCATTTCAAGACGGCTGGTAAGTGCTGGTATCAACAAGACTTGTTGTAAGTGGTATTATGAGAGGAGATGTTCTCTAAAGAGCTGGGTCTTCAGGAGTTTATTGAAAATGGAGAGGGATGTCCCTGCCCTTGTAGGAACTGGCAGTGTGTTCCACCAACGAGGAACAACATATGAGAAAAGTTTGGATTGGCCTGAGCCGCGGTGGTAGAGCTAGACGTCGTTCGTCTGAGGAGCGCAGCGGTCTGGAGGTAGTGTATGTCTGTATGAGGGCATTCAAGTAGGTGGGAGCAGAACCGGAGACTACTTTGTAGGCAAGGGTTAGAGCCTTGAATTTGATGTGGGCTGCCATTGGTAGCCAGTGTAGCTGGATGAGCAGCGGGGTAACATGTGCCCTTTTGGGTTGGTTGTAGACCGCGTTCTGAATCATCTGAAGGGGTTTCACTGCGCAGGCTGGGAGGCCTGTCAGGAGGGCGTTGCAGTAGTCGAGTCGTGAGATCACTATTGCCTGAACCAGAAGTTGAGTAGCATCTTGAGTCAAGTAAGTCCTGATTTTCCGTATGTTGTAGAGTGCGAAATGGCATGACCGGGCGACTGAGGCAACATGATCTGAGAAGGTTAGTTGGTTGTCAAGAACAACTCCTAGATTTCTTGCAGTCCTGGTCGGTGAAACAGACAGGGAGTCAAATTTGATGTTGCCGCTTTTGAACCCAGATTGATTTGGATTCAGAAGGTTGTTCTGTGAAAGGAAGTCAGAGACCTGTTTGGAGACTGCTCGTTCAATACCTTTGGATAGGAAAGGCAGGAGTGAGACAGGGCGGTAGTTCTCGACTTGAGCAGGGTTGAGAGAAGTTTTCTTAAGAGAAGTTTTCTTGAGAGAAGTTTTCTTAAGTAACGGTGTTACTAACAACATGGAACAGCAGTGCTCTGTCCTGTAAATCATCCCACTACCTGGGCAGCTGATTTCTGATTAAAGCTGAAAGAGGCTGATCTCTGATTGATCTCCATTTTGAATTTAGACATACCGTATTCGGACACAGCCAGCTGAAGATTGAATATTTATCGTCAAATTGCAAGTGAGGACACAGCTCCTAGAAAAAGTGAGGCCCTGAATGAAATAAATAAATAAATAAATATTTGTCTATTGTTATAAATAAAACACAGAGACAGTGCTTTTACTATTCAGTGAACATCTTTTCAGTGTAAAGTACTATTGGTGCTGAGGCCACTTTTGTACAAGGCAGCACCTGAGCTGCAGTGTTATTCAAGGACAGCTTGTTCTGGAAAACTCTGAATTTTCAAACCAGTTTGGGAATACAGAACAATTGCCATTGTCTTCCCATAAAGAGCAGTTTGTAACATTAATTCTTTGAAATATCTATTGCAATCTTACTTGAACATTTACAGTATATATAAATTTGCATTATTGTCTTCTGTACAAGAAATTGGATTACTCCCTTAGTAACGGTTATGCCCATATGTCTTTCAATAATTTTTTTCACAGTACATGTATCTGATATGTATTATGAATCTGTTTGTCAAGGTACCTTATGGAAAGATAATTCGTAAATCCTCTTTTCACAGCTGATGTTTTTTTTTTCATCTTGTCCACCAGACCTGCTACAGTTTCATGATGAAATTCAAGGTGGCGGTGCTTGTTCCCTGTGGCCACAGTTTATCACAGGTTGTACTATGTTGTTTGTCACCACCATCACCACTGGCAGCTATATTTATTAGTCTTACAGATGCTCGAGTACATTATTGATCCCCGAGGGGAAAATGTTGAGTTTCCTTACTAACTCCATTTGCAGTATTAGACCAAATGGACTCGTCTTCAGCCCTCCAACTGACATTGAAAAGGGAGGACACATAAATTAGCCCGGAAGAAGCCAAAAGCCTAATTTACTCAGAAACATCTTATTTATGTCATGTGGCTCCCCTCTAAAGGAAACATCTGCTCCTCTCCTGAGCCTCTGGCTGGCATCCAGTGCACCTTGGCTCTCTCGGCACACTGAGATATGCTTTGCTCGTAAATCTCTCCAGTAGACTCTGACTCTGAGATTTTTATAGATGTCACACTTTATGTTTACACTTTAGCTGTAATCAGCAACTATCGTCTCGTAACTCCGAGTGTGTGTGCATCAAACAAAGGTCATTACAGAAATGTCTGTCATCCATTAGGTTAATGCTAAAGGAACTACAGTACCTTTGTCTCTGTGCATCAAAAGGCTCTTTGGCAGATCCAGTAAGATTGGATCACTGGATTAAAATGACAGTAAATCTGCCAAGGATGTCTCTTAAGGGAAGCAGAAAGGTGAATGGTTGCTCTTACCTAATGTAAGGATGTTGTAATGGAGGCCGTCATGTACATGGAGATGGCTATGGGAGCGTGGTGGTGGAGAAGGTTATGGGAGCGTGGTGATGGAGACAGCTATAAAAGGAGCCTGATGGATGAGATGGGTGTGGTGGTGTGGTGGTGGAGAGGGTGATGGGAGTGTGGTGGTGGTGGTGGCTGCGCTCACTCTGTGTGCTCATTAGGACTCTCCCTAGTGATTACGGGTGACATTTGGAGATGGAGCTGATCCCGCTGATCCACCTTGGACTCCATGGGCCCAGCGGGCGGGCTCATTACAGGAGCCCACGGCACCGGGCATCGCCAGCACCGAGCCCTCGCCCCACCAGCCCCTGCCGGCTCGGGCAAAGGCCTGAGTACACGCCACACCATCTGTGCCATGGTGACTGTGGATGAGGCAGTGTGTCGCTGGACTGCTCCAGACTGGTGAGCATGTGGAGTCTGGTTAGAGATCTTGAGCAATCAGTGACATGATTGACCTAAAGTTAAAGTATGCCAAAGATTACGTACTGTACACACAAATATGGAATTGGTAGTTGTGTGTGTGTGTGTGTGTGAGTGTGTGCGTGGGCGTGTGTCTGTGTGTGTGCGTGACTAGGTGTGTATAAGTATGTTAGTATATATGTGTATCAGTGACTTGATGATGACTTGGGGAGGTATGTCAGGAGTATGTGAGTATGTCAGTATGGTAGTTTATCTGTCTGTCTTTGTATAGGTGAGTATGATTGTTCGGCATGCTTGTAGGTGGGGACGTTTACCAATGTATTTTAAGGAGCAGAAAACAACAGCCATATTGTCAAAATTAAATAAAAGTTTTATTTCTTCTTCATGTTCATATGAGCACAGTTCCATCACTGGCAATTGAAGTTTTCATCTTTAATTGACTGTAGAAAGAGCCCTATCAAAGTTAACAGTACTCTATGAAGTCTTACAATACTGGCAAGAGAAATGGGGTGCAGCTGTGGCCATTAAATACTATATATTAACAGTATAAACACATACACTTTCTATATCAATGTACATTATCTGCCATGTTCAAGTTTAATAATATTACGGTTTTATATTATATTATATCAAGGGTTAATTATATTACAATTCAAACACATTAAAACATGAAATACTTTTTCATTTTTAGGTTAAAATATACAATATATTACTTATTCGGATGAGATTAAGTGTTGACGGATACATTTTTATAGACTAGGTCTACTTAATCATCTAAAACACTGTATGAGCATAAATCATAAAAAATCATTAACCCAAGATTTATGGACAGCTTGGGTGTAGTTTTTGGTAAGGCACATGAAAATCCCTTTAAATAGATGGTATGATGCCTTTTCATATAAAACAAACATAAGGACAAATGGATCATATTAGTGCCTCATCATACAGTATATTCCAAGCTATACACAAATCAATAAAATTATTATCCCCAACATTATAAGAAGAATCCTTGGGTGAGTCACTTATTTCGGGAAATGTAAACAAGCTTGCTGTACTCCCAAGGGCCCCCCCCTCCCCTGCCCCTCCCCTTGGCTGTCCTCATGGTATTCCAAGTCGCCATGGCAGCGGTAGCACCAGAGAGCACTGGCGAGTGCCAGGGTGAAGCTGGGCACTGTGCGCGGATGATTCATTCCCTTGGTTCGGATCTTCGTCTCTCTTCTCTGTCCTCCGTGTCTGAGGCCAGGCGTGTGGCTGGCAAGCAAGAGATGTCTGCCACGCTTTAATGAGGCCAGGCACACACACACACACACACACACACACACACACACACACACACACACACACAAATACACACAAACACACATGCGCACACACACACATACACACACACAAGCTGCTCACCGCTCTGCCAACGAACTGTGTCTCCCAGTCAACAAGGGACCCGTCCATCTCCAGCGAGGCGAGGCTTCCCCCCTCTCCCCAGAGTGTGATCATTCAAAGCACACATTCTAACACAGTCTTACACACACACACACACACACACACACACACACACACACATGCGCACACACACAAACACACGCACAGAAAAAGTCTGTTTCTTTTGGTCCCATGTGTGTGGGGGAGTTTTAGGTGTTCCAGCCCAGTCCGATGTGAGTGGCCAGCAGGTAACACATGGCGATCGTACAGGTCATGAGCATCATGGGAAATCCTAGCCTGCAATAGAGAACAGGCAGAAACATGCCATTAGAGGACAACTCAAAGCAACATTATGCAACAATTTGTCAATGTTTGAGGTAAGTCTTTTTGCCTCTTTCTGAGGTATGTCATTCATTTTGATGGAACATGCCTGTGGTTCCGACAAGCCAGACAGAATATGTTTAATTTATTTTTTTGTTCCAAGACCACACAGCACTGGCAAAAGACACGAGATAGAAAGTTAGCAAGCAGTGCTAACTAGGTTGTTTGCAAGGTTTTGCATTCCCTTGAGGTATTTTGCTTAGCAGTTTCAGACCAAAATTTTGCTTTAAAATAAACACTGATTTGTACCTAAAAGCGACAAATCAACCTAACACAGTGGTCACATGACAAGTGTTCACAAGGAGTGGACGGAACCAGACCACAATCAACGCTGCCTGTGTGTCTGCTTCGGTACGCTATTGACTGAGAGAACTCTGCTCTCAACACCGTTCCCACAGCAACCAGGAGATCACCTGCTGATGCCTTTACATAACATCAGTCCCTCTCTGTGTCTAGACATTTATTCACTGACTTCATTCATGTCTGTGTTTGCGAGTCGGCACATAAGGACTCCCACGCAGCAACCCTGGGGAAGGGAAGAGAGGGGCATTCTTCCCGCGGGTCCACCTCTAAGGCAGTGTGAGAGCTGATGGGTGGATGCAGAGACAAGGCTTCCAGACACCATTAACACTGAATCAGAAGGCTTTAGGCAGACAAACACACATCTCTCTCTTTCTCTCTCTATCCCACTCTCTCTCTCACTCTGCTCTCTCTCCCTCTCTCTCTCTTCTTTTCCCATCTCGCTCCACTATAAGCTGCTGTCCCGTGTGTGCAGCTTCACTGGTTTACTAGAGTGAACACTGTTGGCGTGACATGTGGCTCCGTGAGCAAAAAACATAGACATTGTCTGAACATGTAGACTGAAAGGAAATACTGCTCTGTTTACCAAGTCTACCTGGAAAGCTAAGCAAGGTCACTGCACCCCTCCAAATGGACAAGAAAACAGAGAAACAGTATGTTCCCATCCCTAAGCTCTAGATGCACATGTAATATTTATTCCTGCTATTTTGCTGATACGGCATCAGTGAAGCAGGGTTAGGTCTGTACACTGCACCCATGGAAACAGGCTATCTCTTTAAAGTACCCGCCACTAGGTCCTTATCCACAGACGATCGCAGTTCTGTTCGTGGAAAGCTACGGGCATCTGTGTGTACAGCGCATCAACTTCGATTAGCCCGCCACCGCTGCCGCATGCCCACACACATGCAAAACACAGGACTAGCGGCCAGAGCTGAGAGAGAGAGGGCTTGGAATGGTCAGGCCCCCAGAAGCGGCCAGCTCTGCGCCGCTAGCCAGAGAGACAGAGCTAATGGATGTCTGAAAGAGTGAGTCAATTTGTCTGAGCGAGAAAGAAAGAGAGAAAGAGAAAGTGAGAGAGAGAGAGAGACGAAAACAGATTCAGGCAGAGAGTGGGGAGGAAGCCAGCTAGAAGTAGCGCTCACACTGCCGCTGCCCAAAATGACACTTTGAGAGTTCCAAATGGTCCAGAATGCTTTCAAGTGAAATAATTCCAAACACACGGAAATCCACTTAAGAGAGGGGAAACAGAACAGGGAACGGTAATGCAGTTAAAATCGCCTCAGTGAAATTACAGCAGTCTATTTCACAGCCTCACATGTGTATACACATAGACACACACAACACACACTCACTCACACACACACACACACACACACACACACACACACACACACACACATAGACACACATTTACAGTAACCACCCAAAAAACTGTTATGATGGCTTACTTCCTATCAACAGGTGCGTTTTCTGAGATTAACATATGTTCACTGACCACCAGATTCAGCATCTTACTTCTGACCGGTCTAACAGTACAATGGGTCACCATGATGCAAGTCACAGATAAATGCACAGCCCAAGGACACGCATGCACGCGCATGGACGCGCATACACACACACACACACACACACACACACACACACAGACACACACAGCTGGCCAAGCACTGAGCCAGGTGATGCGCCGTTTATATGCTGCAGGTGGACAAACACGTTGGAGAGATGGTGTTTAGGGAATAACCAGCTGCACTTAGCTGCTTGGACAGCCTCCGAATCGGATGTGAAGTAAAACAGGTGTACAGCCCAGCTGTGTGCGTGTAGGGGGGCGGCAGGGGAGGGAGAGGAGGCCTTCAGGTTATATAAAGCCAGATAATGTGATTTATGAGTGCACAAAGGGGAGAGCCAGGTGTGGGGATGGGCAGGCAATCTTTAAGTGGCGCGCCTGACGATGGAGGAGAGGATGAATGAGGAAGGAGAGGAGCTAATGAGTTGATGGACGCATCACAAACATCTGGGCGGGACTTAATGTGGGTCTTGGGTTTTGGATCACAGTTAGGTAGATGAAAAAAAAATGTCTTCCATTACTCAAAAACTTAAAGTGATGCTTTTTTTTTGGGAGAAACTGAACAGACATAACACACTTGGAAACAAGTGAGAAAGTCCTTGAGGAGAAAACAAACTTTCAGAGGTTTCCAAGAAACTTCAATTGCAAGTGGCTGGAAAGAGTCAGTTCTTAGTTGAGAGAGAGAGGCTGATGCCAGAATGCCTATGCAACTCTTCCCCGCTACCCTAGCAACCCTGGGTTTGGGATGCTCCTATTCCCCTTTCCAAATGAGCAGATGCAATCCTTCAGAGAGTATGATTACAACTGCAAGGGGGCACATTCTTTGGGTTCGTTTTAGTTTCGTTTTTTTTTGTGTGTGTTTTTTGTTTTTGTTTTTTGGAAAGCTCATGCATTTTTCATCGCTCCTGAGGGCAGGAAGAGTCGGAGCAGAGTCTGATCCAGAAGCGCCTGCAGGAGGACGGCGCCCGGCTCCATGATCCGTCCAGCTCAGACAGACAGGATCAGAGGACGGGGAGGCCGGTCTGGCCACCCTGGGACCCTCCTCCCCGGCCTCATATAGTTTGAGATGGTCATTGGCTTTGCTCGGTTCTAGTCGAGGGGTTTTTTTTTATGGAAAGTTCCAGATGGTTGGGCCGTTTGGTGATCCTCCAGCACCCTAGATGGCAGCGGCGGAGACCACATGGTGAGTACAGGGGCCAGAGTGGGTTGGCTGGCATTTTGAGTGGCAGACTGAGAGGAGACTCTACAAGCCATGCCATTTATGCCCAAGGCTCTTGCCATCTCTCTTGTTGTCCTTCCCACAGCATCTCTCTCTCTCTCTCTTTCTCTCTCACTCTCTGTGTCTTTTATTTTCATCTTTCTATTTCTTGTGAGAGGACACCACAAATCAAACTCCTCTTCTCATAATTACACAGCAAACTAAATATGATAAATGGAGCTTAATTTGATAAACATTTCCATTCAGCCCAGGCCAGGGTAATATCATCATTATGGAACAGAAACTAACTTACCAATTTAGAATGAATGTGCTTCTGTTGAACCATGAGTAATAGACATATGTCATCTTTGTCATTCAAAGAGAAAACGGACATAAAATGTTAAGCTTTGGCCAGAGCATATGAACTAAGTAACAGAATGTGTGTGTGTGTGTGTGTGTGTGTGTGTGTATATTTGTATGTTCTATGCGTTAAATATGTGTACTACAAACATCACTCAGTAAAAACAGCCAGCAATGTTTTTCCATGCCCTGATTTGCATGTGGAAAGGTCACATTCCTCTCACTCAAACACACAGACACACAATGATTCTGGTGAAACTGTTAAGATAGTGCATAATGACACAGGTTTGTCTGTTGAATTTTAATGACAATGACAGAGAAGTGTGTGTTTGGGTGGAAGCTTGGGTACATATTAAGAGACTGGCTCTTCACTTTATGTTATAAAGGTCAGAGTGATTATCATTTCCACTTCACACACACACGCACACAAAGTCTCTCTGATTAAAGAGTCTCTGTTGAATGACACACATGTATACGTTTCCAAGCAAAGCCAGTGCTGTACAAAGTCATGTCTTTGTCCTCATCCCCTGTCCTCCAGATGCCCTGGTCTCCTGGATGTGGTGTGTGTGTGTGTGTGTGTGTGTGTGTGTGCGTGTGTGTGTGTGTGTGTGTGTGTGTCTGTGTGCATGTGTGTGCATGTGTGTCTGTGTACGTTTGTGTGTGTGTGTGTGTGTGTGTATGTGTGTGTGTGTGTGTGCATGTGTGTCTGTGTTTTGGAGACGAAACGGAACCCTTTCGGGTCGACACAGGAGTTAAGCAGGGATGCGTCATTGCT
>NC_063197.1:20988757-20993757 GCF_017589495.1 Alosa alosa | reverse complement strand
GTCACCCAAAAATGTAAACACTATATCCAGGCCTCAGTCGAAGCTACGCACAGGCTTGGTATCCTGCCGCAAGCTCACTTGATTATGCATCGACAGCAGGGGGAAATGTAGTATAGAGACTGAAGAAATGCTCTAAGAACGCCTAAAGTAGGGATATAATACAGTAGTCACTGTTTAAAGGTAAATCGTGGTAAAATTCTGACACTTAGTACCACTGTTTGAATTTTTAATTATCGTTATACAAAAATACACAGTTGATCTGTATGGTATATGGGTTACGTATGGTTACATGGATGACACAGACATACAAAAGAACAAAACTGAACTAAACAGCTAAGCAAATTGTCTTATGTTAGTCTGGGTATGAAAATGGGTTTGTGCAGTCAGTTCTTTACCTATTCTTCTGATCACCACCATCTTGCTAGCACTCCTCTCACAACATGGCAGCAACTGGAAGAATAGTCAGGGCTTCTACACACAGTTGCATTCAGTCAACGCATGCCAGTGGGTGTTCCCGACGGTAGCTATGCAAATGACTTGAAGTATAACCGTAATTTGATTGGCTGGTGCCGTCTGCCGATTGGCTTGATTGGCCGGTGCCGTCCGGACCCACAATTCAGTTCGGCAATGGATGACGTAAGCCCATGTAAAGTGAACGGGATGCGTCTCCAGCACTGCAACGCACGCAACTGTGTGTATAATAAGTGCATTACCTTATTATTAGAGATGCACCGATATGGAATTTTAGGGCCGATAACGATAACCGATATTTATTGGTCAGACGGACCTTACGTAGGCCTAAATTAGGACTTTAAAAAATATTGGCGCAAATTATCGGCCAGAATTCTGTTATCGGACCGATAATAATATTTTCATTTTTTCACTTATCAGCCAATAATATATCGGCTGCCGATATATCGTGCATCCCTACTTATTATTACTCCAGTCAACAGCATCTTGTGAGGAGTCCTAAAAGGATGGCCGAGAATTGCTAATGCACCGACCGCACAAACCTTTTATACCCTTTCTGTATACTTTTAAAGTTAAAAATACTTTGGTTTTTCGGGCAAAAGTGTAAAGTAATGATATTTTGAGTCTAGTCAGTATCTTAAAGTAGCGATTTACATTGACATACCACATAACACATTCATAATCAGACTAATAATCTGCATTTATATTAATCCTATTCCAAACCTTCAACTACACCCCAAGATTATCTAAGTGCAATGTCTTCATGTGTTGGTATTGATTGTTAATACAAATCTTATGCTATAATTAAGATATTAAAGGAATACAATATAACACAGGGCCTAAAGAGAAACTACAACTAAAGCTATTTAGCTGAATATTTAGCTGTTTATCCATAAACCCAGTAAGTGTTTCTTTAAACAAACCCTGTGTCATACAGATAGAAAGAGAGTGAATCAAGCTAGAGGCTTTCTCCTCAGGCCGGAAGGTGTGTCTTCCATGCTGAGATTGGCTTCATTGATCACGTCTTATCTGCCTGTGTGATGTGCGCTCAGAGAGAGGCTTTGTCTGGCCCTGCTGTCTCTGCAGGGAAACCCTGACCCCTGATCGCTGCCATTGATTGGCTGAGCCGCAGGGTCCCAGTGGCAGGGTAAGATGCTGCCGAAAAACAGAGCTGAAAATGGGCACCGGTGATGACCAGAAAAATAGTTCCACCAGTGCAGGTGTCCGATACTGTCCGACCATATTTGGACAGAAATGTGTAAAACTAATATAATGTACGGTACTGTCCTAACTATTTATGGCTCTGTCCACTTAAAAGTTGAGCATGTCACCTAGTTGATAACGTTATAAAACGAACCATCCAACTCTTTATGATGATAGCCTACATCCTAGGCTGGAGCTTCTTTTATGTGATAATTTGACGCTATATTTATTTCTGTAGCAAAAGCGAGACTTGATCTTTTGTGAGGACGAGATAAAAGGAGAAATGGTTCCCTGGCAGATCGCTGTGTGTGGCTCGCCTGTCATTCCATTTACCCCATAGACGGAATCAAAGAGCCTGTCGCGCCCTGCTGCAGTGCGCTCACTGCCTAATCAGACCCGCATTCAAGTCGCTCTATTCAGCATTGACCACTCTCTCCGCCACATCCAACTGGGGATGCCGCCAGAGATCTACGGGTGCCTGCCATTACCATGGCAGCTCCTCGCATCGCGCAGGTGGCCGTGGAACGGCTGTGCCAAATCGAGCGAGAGAAAGGAGGACGTCGGCATCTCTTGAACCTTCTGCAATACTTGAGTGAGAGAGAGAGAGAGAGAATCCCTGGTCGTCTTTTCTCCGAGCACCTAAAATAGGTTTACATAACAAGCCAAAGACCCATCGAATCAAGCCGCCTTGAGAGTGTCCTGTGATAATGAGACCGCACAGATCAGAGGTAGGCGGCAGCTTAGGAGGCAGCTCTGGGGTATCTCTGATTGCGGGGGTGACTCTGCTGATTGGCAAACAAACAGATATCTTATGGGCGAGGGTGAAGTGGCAGCCATTCGGTGGGAAACGCTCTGAAATTATTCGTAAAAGGTCAGTGTTTCAATACATAGGCATCCATATCTCATTTGTTTATCACCAGCCTGTGTTTTTGTTTTTGACACTGAAGATGTGTAGAAGGTAATCATTTCATTTTGGGGCCTTGCAGCAAATAACGACTCAATCTTGAGGCTGCTTTCGATTTGGAGAAACGACACCAGCCAGTGTGTTACAGCTGAACCCATCTGTTTGTGGCCTGGCATTTCATGTAACCCATGATGAGGGGTCAGAAGGGCATAAGTAACTTCAAAAGATGGCTCGGTCAACCAAAGCGCTTCTTTCAGCGAAATAGTAAGGGGGAAAATGTTTTATCCACAGAGGGACTATAAAAACACAAAGCTCCTGGCACTTGGTTTCAAAGGAAGATAGTGTTGACAGTGAGCAACAGGACCCTGGGGTGAAGCTGTCATGTGCAGTTTGGGCTACAAGCAATTGCACCCGTTTCCCAGTTGATGTGTTGCAGATTGATGTAGCATTATTTTTTTCTGTCTAAAAAGGGTCCATGTTTTCAAAGGGTGTATGAGAGGGAAATTGACCAGGTAGCAGTGCAGCATCAGAAAATCAAATTGCTCCCTCACAAAGAATGCTGGGATGCGCTGAATAGATTACTCTTGAAAAGAGTCCAGTTATTACTCTACCGACACCTACATGTGGTACAGTCCTTTCATACAACAAGCCCATTTCTGCAATGACAGGACCATCCAAATCAAGAAGTCCGAAATGTAAAGCCTCAAATCCTGATTATACCACAACATCCTAATACCTAACAACCTAGCCTAAGCAACCTGTTGGCAAATCAGAATTGGGAATTGAGTAAAAAAACACATTTAAACCTTCATTTACAAGAAAGATGAGAAAGATGTGCTGCACTTCTGAAACAATTTGGTCAGAGTTTAATGCACCAGTTTAAGTTTAATTTCACTACTGAAATTACACCCATGGAAATCGTAAAACAGGAAGTTCGGAAACATAGATCCTTTCCAGACGGACCTGCAGAGCAAATTTGAATTTCAGGTACAGGTTCTTCTGGGTTCACCTAGGCTAACAACAACCATCATCTACACAAATGGGGTTACTTACCTGGGAAATAATAGCTTAGAGCCAATAGCATTCATTCTATAATGGTTTTAAGTGGCATTACTGAGTAAGAGGGGTTTTCAGTGTACTCATCACATCAGTACACACCATTCAAAACATTGAAAAACGATTTTCTGGAGTATTATGAAGTTGACTTGATAATGGGTCACTTTACTCTAATAGTTGTGTTATTAATAAATGGTAACATCATGAGAGTGGTTACATACCTGAAGAACTCCATGAATGAGAAGCCATAGCCGTGCTGCTCTGCGATTCCTGCACACACCACGTTGGCTGACGCCCCAATCAATGTCCCGTTCCCTTTGATCAAAAGAAGCAAAGAAAGACACTTACGAACTGCAGACTTAATATCGGTCATGTTGGCAGCTAATATTCCCCTGCTCCGATGTGTCTCACTACCACATTTTTATCAGACGGCAAAAATCCACAGCAGAATGACAATATCACAATTAAAACATAATTAATATTACAAAATGTCACTGTTCACTGGCAGTGAAGTGCTTTAAGTGGCTTGTTTAAACAAGAAAAAAATGACCCCACACTTGATTTGTTAGATTTGTCAGGCTGATTGCAATTTCCTATCCGCCCAGTACAATGGCTTTGAGCTGGCAGTCAATCTGGCAGAAAATAACTCTGAGGCCTTAACGAACAGGGACATTTGGAGATTAATATGCTTTGTCTCCGCCAGAGCGGGATGCGTCATGTACCCCTCACCCAACTCCTCTCAGCTCAACTCAACCCAACCCAACTCAAATCAACCCAACAAGTTTGATTGCTTTCTGGCCGAGGGCTGAGTGTGTCTATGCGAAATCAATAACCATATTTTATAAAGCAATTTTTACAGGCCGCATGACTCTCAAGTACTTATCCATTACATCTCCCAACGCCATAAACCTACTTTTAAATGTCACCGAGGGTGACTGTCCATCTTACTGCACAGTCACCCAGCGAATCATAACCACCCAGTTGTCTTTGCTTTTTTTTCTCCCCCTCTCCTCACATGCTCAGAGTCATTTTTCTCTCTACCCCAACCCTCTTCTATCCCCCTCTTTCTTCTTGCTGTGGTTGCGCTCTCTCCTCGCCTGTGCGCTTATCTATTCGGCGGACAGGCCGGCTCAATAGGCGGTGGAGCCGGGGCATGTCGTCGGGCTCCCATCGATCCTCCTGATGCCCGTCACATTGCAGCTTATTAGACCCAGAGTGCTGCTGCTGCTCTCCTTTTTATCTTCACTCTTTCTCTCCCTCTTTCTCTCTTGCTACCTTTTCTCACTCGTTCTGTCATTTATTTCTCCCTCACTCCTTTATTTTCTCGCATGCTCCCTTTTGTCTCTCATTCTGTCATGCTCTCTCT